>NC_090398.1:5334011-5639011 GCF_036365525.1 Heterodontus francisci | reverse complement strand
AGTAGTGGTGAAGAATAGTTTTTTTTTAGCTGGAAGGACTTACATAGTGGGGTTTACCAGGGGTCAATACAAGGACTGCTGATTTCCTGGTCGATATTACTGACCTAGACTTGTGAAGCGCACAATTTTACCGTTTGAAAATGATGCAACATTGTAATGAGGACAGTGATAGACTTCTATAGGATACAGACAGATTGACGGAATAGGGAGACACTCAGCAGATAAATTTAATGTGGGAAGAAGGAGGGAACATAACATGAAATAAAGGATTCAATTCTAAAGGTGATGCAGGAGCCGGGCACCTTATTGTATATGTACATAAATCGTTGAAGGTGACAGGGCAGATTGAGAAAGCAGTTAATAAGTTATAGAGGCTTTTTGGATGGGAGGCATAGAGTAAACAAGCTACACATAATGATGAACATTTCTCTCTTTCACGTTCTCTATATTTCTTTCTCACTCTCTGTCTCTCATCTCTATCTCTGCCCCGTTGGCTTTTTCTCTCTCTTCTCTGGTTCTCTCTTTGAAGCATTTTCTCTCTCTCCCTTTTTCTGGCTTTCTTTCGTTCTCTGGTTCTTCCTCTTTAACTTTCTCTCTCTCTCTCTTGGCTTTATGTCTTTGACTCTCGCTCTCTAGCTTTGTCTATCGATTACTCTCCAGTGGTCAATTTCTCGCTCTCTCTGGTTTGCTCTTTCTCTCTGTCTCTGGCTCTTTCTCTTTCTCTGGCTCTTCCTCTTTGACTTTCTCTCTCTCTCTCTCTCTCTTGGCTCTATATCTTTGACTCTCGCTCTCTGGCTTAGTCTATCGATTACTCTCTAGCTTTCTTTTTCTCACTCTCTCTGGTTTTCTCTTTCTCTCTCTCTGGTTCATTCTCTTTCTCTGGCTCTTCCTCCTTGACTTTCTCTCTCTCTCTCTCTTGGCTCTGTGTCTTTGACTCTCGCTCTCTGGCTTTGTCTATCGATTACTCTCTAGCTCTCTCGTTTTCTCTTTCTCTTTTGCTTTCCCTTTCCTTCTTTGGTTCTTTCTGCTTGAATCTCTCTCTCTCTGGCTTTGTCTTTTTTTCTCAATCTCTGGCTTTGCTTTCTATCTCTGTCTATGGCTTTATCTTCAGCTGTTCCTCTGACATCTCTTTCTTTGGCTTTTTCACTCTCTCTCTCTGGCTGTCTCTCTTGTTTGATCTCTCTCGTTCTCTGGCTTTTTCTCTCTTTCTGGATTTCTTTCACCCCCACCAATAAATTTTGGCGCCACCTGGGCAAACTCTCCCCTTCAAATTTCTCTGCTGTAAATGTCCCCGTTCCCCCCCCCCCTTCCCTCCGACCACCACCAATTTTGCCCCCTCGCCAATATTTCCGACGCAAATTGCCCCCGCTGCAAATTCACCTCCTGCAAATATCCACTCCTGACAATAGCCCCCCTCCTCATCTATTACCCCTGTCCCCTGAACAACTCCCAGTCAATTACTTTTCCCTCTTTCTCTGTCTCCTTCTCCCTCACTTTGTCCTCTCTCCCCCTTGCCCTCTCTCGCTCCCTGACCCTTTGCATAAATCCGCACACATCAACATCCCCTCCCATTTTAAACCTGGAGAAATTACACCCCCTTCCAATTTAAACATTAGTGACTTCCCTCTGTGAATATCCACAGGATTACCTCCTTCCGTGAAAATACCCCATAAAATTAGCCCCCAGAGAACGGATCCCATATAATACGCTTCCCTCCCCCCTACTGTGACCTGACCACTATCTAATATCCCCCATGTGACCCCTTCAAATTATGCCTCCCCCCTTGAACAGACCCCCATCTTATGACCCTCCCTCCCACCACCGCCCTCCAAAGGCCCCATGAATCGACTGGAGAATCCCCCTTCCCATTTTCAACCTGGAGAATACCCCCTCCCATTTTAAACCTGAAGAATACCCCTTCCCATTTTAAACCTGGAGAGTCCCCCCTCCCATTTTAAACCTGGAGAATCCCCCTTCCCATTTTAAACCTGGAGAATATCCCCCCCCCATTTTAAACCTGGAGAATCCCCCTTCCCATTTTAAACCTGGAGAATCCCCCCTCCCACTTTAAACCTGGAGAATCCCCCTTCCCATTTTAAACCTGGAGAATCCCCCCTCCCACTTTAAACCTGGAGAAACCCCTTCCCATTTTAAGCCTGGAGAATCCCCCGTCCCATTTTAAACCTGGAGAATCCCCCCTCCCATTTTAAACCTGGAGAATCCCCCCTCCCATTTTAAACTTGGAGAACCCCCCTCCCACTTTAAGCCTGGAGAATCCCCCCTCCCAATTGAAACATGGAGAATCCCCCTCCCACTTTAAACCTGGAGAATCCCCCCTCCCATTTTAAACCTGGAGAGTCCCCCCTCCCATTTTAAACCTGGAGAACGCTCCACCCGTTTTAAACATGGAGTAGACCGCCTTGCCCCCGCGAATGTATGCCATAATGACCCTCTGCAATTTTCACCCCCGTTCCCGTGAATGCCCCCCAGAAAACTCCCCCTAAAATTTGCGGCAAAATCCACCCGCCCCAAATCTTCCCTCCCCCTTGAACAGATCCCCCATCTAAGATCCGTCATCTACAGACCCCATTCTTATATCACCCTTTGAACTGATCCCCAACTAATATCCTCACTATGACCAGACACACCTCTAATACCCCCCATGAACAGATCCCCAACCGCACTAAGACCAGACACGCCTCAAAGACCCCAATGATTAGACCCCCATCTAATATCCTCACGATGACCAGACACCCCGCAAATCCCCCCTTGAATAGTCCCCCATGTGATATCCTCACTATGACCAGACACACTTCTAATACCCCCAAGAACTGATCCCCATATAATATCCTCACAATGACCAGACACCCCTCAAATACCCCCCATGAATAGACCCCAATCTAATATCCTCACTATTTCCAGACACCCCTCTAATGCCCCCCTTGAACTGACCCCCATCTAATATCCTCACAATGACCAGACACCCCTCAAATGCCCCCCATGAATAGACCCCAATCTAATATCCTCACTATTTCCAGACACCCCTCTAATGCCCCCATTAACTGACCCCCATCTAATATCCTCACTATGACCAGACACCCCTCTAATACCCCCATGAATAAACCCCCATCTAATATCCTCACAATCACCAGACACACCTCAAATACCAACCATGAATAGACCCCCATCTAATATCCTCACTATGACCAGACACCCCTCTAATACCCCCGATGAACTGACTCCCATCTAATGTCCTCACTATGACAAGACACCCCTCCAATAACCCCCATGAATAGACCCGCATCTAATATCCTCCCTAAGACCAGACACCCCTCCAATAACCCCCATGAATAGACCCCCATATAATATCCTCACTATGACCAGACACCCCTCTAATACCCCCCATGAATAGGGCTGCATCTAATATCCTCACTATGACCAGACACCCCTCTGATACCCCCATGAATAGAGCCCCATGTGATATCCTCGCAATGACCAGACACCCCTCTAATACCTGCATGAATTGACCCCCATGTAATATCCCCACTATGACCAGACACCCCTCTAATACCTCCCATGCACTGATACCCATCTGATATCCTTACTATGACCAGACACCCCTCTAGTACTCCCCATGAATAGACCCCCATGTAATATCCTCACTATAACCAGACGCCCCTCTAATACCCCCCATGCACTGATCCCCATCTAATATCCTCACTATGACCAGACACCCCTCGTTCCCCCCATGAATAGACCCCCATCTTATTAACCCGCACACTGGAACAGGTTTCCATCTGATTCAACCCCCCTCCCCATCCCTGGAATAGACACCCATCTTATTAACCCCTGTTAACAGACCTTATCACATCTCATACCATCTGTAACAGACACCAATCTAACTACTCTCCCCCCAAACACGCCCCCATCTAATTACACCCTTGTAAATAGGCCCCCGTGGAATTACCACATTTCCCCCGCCCCCACCCTCCTTGTGAACAGTGCCACATCTAAACCCCCCATGAACAAGCCGGAGAATTCCCCCAACCCCCGAATACATTCCACCTCGAGGATCCTCCCCCTCCCATTTTAAACCTGGACAATCCTCCCCCTCCCATTTTAAACATGGACAATCCTCTCCCTCCCATTTTAAACCTGGACAATCCTCTGCCTTCCATTTTAAACATGGACAATCCTCCCCCTCCCATTTTAAACATAACTAAGTCCCTCACTGATTATCGCCCTCTGATTCCCCCCCGGCCCTATTGTAAACAGCCCCCTTCAAAATACCCCTCTGCCCTATAAAAGCACCCTCTACTATTTCCCAACTCTTTATCATCTCCCCTGTGAACAGCTCCCCTCCCTGTGTAAATCTTATCCCAGCGAACACCCCCTACCCCACTGTGTAATTCCAACCTTCAGCACTTTCCTGTGTGTGGCTCCATCTCCCAAGAAAGAGAGGCAGGGAGTCAGAAACCAGTGAGAGAAACTAAGAGGAGAGAGCAGGAAAACCCAGAAGGGCTGAAAGAGAGAGAGAGAGAGAGAGATACAGAAATACACAGAGAGAGCTGGAGGTGTAGAGAGAGAATACAGCAGCGATATCGATATTGAGAAAGATCCCAGACAAAGAGAGATGCAGAGACCGAAAGATGTCGAGGGGCAGAGATACAAAGTAAGATGCACATTCAGAATAGAGAGGGGTGTCCCGGGGAGAGGGAGCGGGTGGGAGCTGCAGAGATAATCTTACAGGAAAGGAGATGTGGAAATGAGAGCGAGGAATGGACAGAGAGACAGATAAAGATACAGAGAATCGCAGAATGAGACTGACAATGGAAACTTGGGAGACTCTAGAGAGGCAGAGATAGAAAGGATGTTGAGGGATAAAGAGATAGGGATTTAAAGATGTGAACAAACAGAGTTAGGAACAAGGAGGAAGATGCAGGGAACAAGTTGCAGCAAGAGATGGAGAGAGGGAAATCTACGGGATTACATTGACTGTTCTGGAGCAGCGCTTCACAAACTACTTGCTTCAGAGGCCCCTCAAGCCCCTCTCTTGTGGTAAAAAGCCCCTTCCACCCACGCTAAAATACTATAAATGCTGGAAATCTGAAATAAAAACTCTGCTGGAAATACTGAGCATTTTCAGCACTTTGCTTTTCAATCAGCCCCGAAAACACACAGTCTTCTTTTCTGTATCTAGAAAAGAATTAGACAATGACAAATATATATTTATTATTATTCTCCTCTCTGGTTAAAGCTCTTGTCTGAGAATTCCACGTGGCCGGAAGATTCTCCCTCTGTATCATCAAAGCTGCAGCTTCCGAAAAGATTCTCCTTGGGAATAAGAGAAATAAAATTGATTTAAACAAAGCAAAGCATTTTTGAACACAAAACAATCTCTCAGTGACTCCCCATCTTACAAACGCATCCCCGATACACAGCCAGAGAATGGGAAGTCTTTGGAGATGTGTGAGACGGTTTTGGGAGCTGAGTACATGCTCATTGTCCTGTTAATCCAGGTAACAGAGCCAGCTCTGAGCAGAGACATGACAAGGAGATACTTCCTGATGACCTGCAAACTTTTCACTCCAAACCCCACTGCAGAGAACATTGCTGCAATTTACAGATAGACTTTTGCAGCAATCAGCTCCATTCTCTTCCCAGAAACTGTAAAATTCTCTCTTTAAACTGAGACGAATGTGCCAACACTTAATCACTGCCCCAGCATTTAATTTGACAGAAAATCAAGACACCCTCGAGTGGGAGCTGTGCTTTGAGGAGGGGGGCTGAGGGGAATGTGAGGAGGAGGGGGGAGCTTCTCCACAGGGGCTGGGAGCTGGGCTGTGACTAAACACTGCAAGTCCCCCGGAGCCTCTGTGTCTCATTCTGTGTTTACCCGTTTCTTTCCATCTCTCTCTCTCTCTCTCTCTCTCTCCTTCCTTTTCTCTGCGTGTCTCGCTGCATCTGTTTCTGCCTCATTATAAAAACACTCAAACACTGGTGACCCCCATTCCAACTCCTGTAGAAGGATAGAGAGAGCAATCCACATTACCATCCCTGAAAATCTGAATACAAATGGCCCCCAGGTGTTTCATTTCAATGTCAAATTCAGCCCACAGCCTCAAACACCAGCATTGTTCGGGAATGATAACAAGCCTTTACAAACCTTTTCATTTCAGTTATTTAATTGCGGATTCACAGAAGCATTTGACAATCAATGATTTAATTTTTAAAGTGGTCACCACTGTAACAATGTTGGAAATGCTCAGGCCATTTATGCACAGAATGATCCAACAGGCAGCGGTGTGATAACAGCCGGCACCCTGTCCTCTTCTCCTTTGATTCCCTCCATGGTTCGCTCACCCTTTGTGACTCTTTCCCACCTGTTACTGTAATTCAGACAGAAAGATGGAGAGTGAGAGACAGGGAAATCCACTCTCAGAACACCACTCTCTATTCAAATCGCTGCTGCACATTTCATTTAACCCCTAAATTCACGGCACTGCCCAAAACACCAGCATTATTCGGGAATTATACCGGCTTCAATTTCAGGAATTTAATTCCATGTTTTCAGGAGAGCTTTACACACAATGAATTCACTTCTAAAATGTAATCACTGTTGCAATGCAGGGAATTCTGTCGGCAAGGTGCGCACAGCAAGATCCCACGGGGTGCTCTGATAGTCTGCAGATAATCTATTTTTAATGATGTTATTAAAATATAACAGTGTTGACCCCACTCACAGACTCTGCATCAAACCACGGCGGCAATAACAGACCCCAGTCAAGCTGATTAAAAGGCAAGAACATTTTTAAACAAAATGGCACAGCAAAAGCCCAAGATTTTTCCTAAGTTACACAGACAATCTCTCAGCAACATCCAAATGCAGACAAATCACAGTTATAAACCAGAGGCTAAAAGGAATCAGACAGCAACCTCCACCTCTGTGTGTGCGTGAGTCTGCTTGTCTCTGTATCTCTCTCCTTGGCTCTGAATCTCTCTCTGTTCCAATCTCATTCACCCCCCCCCCCCTCGCTCTCTCTGTCCAGATCTCTGTTTTCTTCCCTCTTTCTCATATGTAATCTTGATTGAAATGAGCTATGAAATATTTACGTCTCACCATTTAAAACAACAACAATTCACATTGTTGTGCGTGATTTTAACGACTAAAGATTTAAATCGAGAGACAGAGGGAAAGAAAGCTGGAGAGAGACAGAAAGAGAATTCTAAACTCAGAACTTCAGTAAAATGAATTGAACTGAATCAGGAGCATTTGACACTCAATTAACTGAGTGTTAATGTGTTTGTCACTAGTGTAAAGTTGGAAACAGTGCAGGCCATTTGTGCACAGCAGGATCCCACAGCAGCAGTGTGACAGTGCACAGATAATCTGTTTATTGATGTTAGTTGAGGGATCCCAGAGAGAAGAAAATTCCTACAGTTTGAAAATCTCTAACACCCCTCTCCCTGTCTTTCTACTGCTCCCGCCACACCATCCACATCCGTTCCTTTTTCTGTCGATCTCCAATTTAATATGGATTGAAACGTCCTCTGAAGTGTTTGTATCACAGGTTAAAATAACCACACATCAAATTGTGGCACCTATTGATCAATGGTTAAAATAGAGAGAGTGTGGGGGAGAGAAAAGCAGAGGAAGATGGAGAGAAAACACAGAGAAATCCGCAGTCAAACCCTCAGGAAGCTGAATTATAAAGTTTCCTCATTCTTGTCATGTAGGAAATGCTGCAGGGCATTTGATGCACAGCAAGATCCAACAAGTAGTAATGTGATAATAGCCAGACTTACCCTTAGTCACCAGAAAGGGCAAAACTCCCTCTTTAAATTCCTTAAGGGAACTTTTTACTTTTCAAAATTACAGTCCCAGGAATGATTTATGTAAATCAGACCTTGTGGAAGGGTGTGACTGAGAGGATTGACTCCATGGGCTGGGAGCTGGGCAGTAACTACACCCTGGAGAGCTCCAGATCCTGTGTCTCTTGAAACCCAACCGCACCCGCGCCCCCACTACCCCGCTACCCCGCCCCCCCACCACCTTCCGCTCACCCGATCAGAATGGAACATTACTGCAGTTTGATACTATAACATTGTTGGACCCACTCACAGGCTCTGCACTAAAGCTAGGCCACAAGAAGAGACCCCAGTCAAACTGATCAATGCTCTCCACAACTCAACCCACACCTCACAGAGAGGTCTGGAACGAGCAAGTGGCAAATGGGATCCCAACAGCAGTGAGATAGGGACACCAGCAGATGGCGATGGAGAGACGGGCACAGTAACTGCAGCGAGACAGGGACACCAGAAGATGGAGATGATGAGAGGGGGCTGTAACAGCAGTGAGACAGGGACACCTGCAGATCGAGATGGTGAGGGGGTGGGCAGTAACTGCAGTGAGACAGGGACACCAGCAGATGGAGATGGTGAGAGGAGGGCAGTAACTGCAGTGAGATAGGGACACCAGCAGATGGTGATGGTGAGAGGGGAGCAGGAACTGCAGTGAAACAGGGACACCAGCAGATGGCGATGGTGAGACGGGCACTGCAACTGCAGTGAGACAGGGACACTAGCAGATGGAGATGGTGAGGGGGGGGGGGCAGTAACTGCAGTGAGACAGGGACACTAGCAGATGGAGATGTTGAGAGGGGAGCAGGAACTGCTGTGAAACAGGGACACCAGCAGATGGCGATGGTGAGACGGGCACTGTAACTGCAGTGAGACCGGGACACCAGCAGATGGAGATGGTGAGAGGGGGGCAGCAACTGCAGTGAGACAGGGACACCAGCAGTTGGAGATGGTGAGAGGGGGGGCAGTAACTGCAGTGAGACAAGTACACCAGCAGATGGAGATGGTGAGAGGGAGGCAGGAAATGCAGTGAGACAGGGACAACAGCAGATCGAGATGGTGAGGGGATGGGGAGTAACTGCAGTGAGACAGGGACACCAGAAGATCGAGATGGTGAGGGGGTGGGCAGTAACTGCAGTGAGACAGGGACACCAGCAGATCGAGATGGTGAGAGGGGGCAGGAACTACAGTGAGACAGGAACACCAGCAGATCGAGATGGTGAGAGGCGGGACAGTAAGTGCAGTGAGCCAGGAACACCAGCAAAAAAATGAAAAATGCAGCTGCCATTTGAATTGGGAGTAATGTTCTGAGAGTGGATTTCTCTGTCTCGCTCTCTCTCTCCATCTGTCTCTCCGAATGAGAGTAACAGGAGGGAGAGATGCAGGAGAGTGAGGGAAACGGGGAGGGAATGAGATGGGGAGAGGAGGGGCAGCCGGCTGTTATCACACTGTTGCTTGTGGGATCTTGCCGTGCACAAATGGCCTACAGCATTTCCAACATTGCAACAGTGATGACAACTTTAATAATTAATTCATTGAGTGTCAAATGCTTCAGTGACTCAGCAGTTACATGGCCGAAATGCGATGGTTTGAAAAGGCATGTTTTCATTCCCAAGTAATTCTGGTGTTTTAGGCTGTGGGTTGAATCTGACAGTGACATGAAACACCTGGGGACCATCTGAACTCAGATTTCCAGGGATGGGAATGTTGATTTTTCTCTCTATCCTTCTGTGGGAGAGGGGATTGGGGTCACCAGTGTTTGTGTGTTTTTACTGTGAGGCAGAAACAGATGTAGAGAGACACACAGAGAAATAGAGGGAGAAACAGAGAGAAAGACAGCTGGAAATAACAGGGTAAACACAGAGACTCTGGGGGGGGCGGGATTCTGTAGTGTTTAGTCACTGCCCAGCTCCCAGCCCCTGTAGAGAAGCTCCCCCGCCCACAGCACCATCTCCAACCCTCGAGTGTGTCTTGATATTCAGTGAAATTAAATGCTAGCCCAGTGATGAACTATTGGAACATTCATCTCAGTTTAAAGAGAGAATTTCACAGTGTCTGGGAACAGAATGGAGCTGATTGCTGCAAAGGTCTGTCTGTAAATTGTAGCAATGTTGTCTCCAGTGGGGTTTGGAGTGAAAAGACTGCAGGTCATCAGGAAGCAGCTCCTTGTATAAAATGTGAGGGATTCTTCAGGTTCAAAATGGGAGGGGGTTCTCCAGGTTTAAAATGGGAGGGGGATTCTTCAGGGTTAAAATGGGAGGGGGTTCTCCAGGTTTAAAATGGGAGGGGGTTCTCCAGTGTTTAACATGGGAGGAGAGCCTCTCCAGGTTTAAAATGGGAGGGGAGTTTCTCCAGGTTTAAACTAGGAGGGAGTTTGGTCCCTAATGGGCTCTACTCTTTCCCTGGTTATCCTCTTGCCCTTAATATACTTAGAACACACCTCAGAATTTAGTTTTATCTTGCCCACCAGTATGTTTTCATCTCCCTTCTTCGCTCTCCTTATTACATTTTTTAAGTACCCAATACATTTTCTATACACCTCCAGTGCCTCGGCTGTTTTCAGCGCTCGAATCTGCAATATGCTTCCGTTTTTTCCCTGAACCAATCCTGTATATCCCTTGATATCCAGGGTTGTCTGGACTTGTTGCTCCCACCCTTCACCTTAACGGGTATATTTGGCTTTGAACCTCCACTATTTCCTCTTTGAATGGCTCCTGCTGGTCTGATGTAGACTTTCCTATAAGTAGCTTCTCCCAGTCCACTATGGCCAGCTCCTGTTTTATCATATTGAAATCGAGGGTGAGTAACTGCATTAAGTCAGGGACATCAGCTGATGGAGATGGTGGGAGGGGGTGGGGAGTAACGGCACTGAGACATGGACACCAACAGATGGAGATGGTGAGAAGGGGCAGGAACTGCAGAGAGGCAGGGACACCAGCAAATGCGGATAGTGAGGGGGGCAATAACTGAAGTGTGACAGTGACACCAAAACTGGAGAATGTGAGAGGGGGCATTAACTACAGTGAGACACGGATACCAGTTGATGGAGATGGTGAGAGGCGGGCAGCAACAGTAGTCAGACTGTGACACCAGCAGATGGAGATAGTGAGCGGCGGGCAGTAACTGCAGTGATACAAGGACAGCAGCAGATGGAGATGGTGAGAGGGGGTTGGAAATGCAGTAGGACAGGGGCACCTGCAGATGGAGATAGTGAGAGTGGGACAGTAACTGCAGTGCGCCGGCGACACCGGCATGTGGAGATGGTGACAGGAATCAGTACCTGAAGTGAGACCGGGACACTAGCAGATGGAGATGGTGAGAGGAGGCTGTAACTGCAGTGAGACAGGGACACCAGCAGATGGAGATTGTAAGTGGGGGGCAGTAACTGCAGTGAGATGGACACCAGCAGATGGTGATGGTGAGAGGGACAGTAAATGCAGTGAGACAGGGATACCAGCAGATGGAGATTGTGAGAGGGGCAGTAACTGCAATGAGACAGGTAAAACAGCAGATGGAGATGGTGAGGGGGGGGGCAGCAACTGCATTGTGAGACAGGGACACCAGTAGATGGACATGATGAGAAGGGGCATTAACAGCAGTGTGACAGTGACACTAAAAACTGGAGAAGCTGAGAGGGGGCAGTAACTGCTGTGAGACACGGATACCAGTTGAAGGTGACGGTGAGAGGAGGGCAGGAATAGCAGTCAGACAGTGACACCAGCAGATGGAGATGGTGAGCGGCGGGCAGTAACTGCAGTGACACAGGAACAGCAGGAGATGGAGATGGTGAGGGGGGTAGTAACTGCAGTGAGACAGGGACACCATCAGATAGAGATGGTTAGAGGGCAGTAACTGCCCTGAGAGAACAACACTAGCAGATGGAGATGGTGAGAGGGGACAGTAAATGCAGTGACACAGGGACACCAGCAGATGGAATTGTTGAGAGTGGGGACTTACTGCAGTGAGACAGGGACACCAGAAGATGGAGGTGGTAAGAGGGGGACAGTAACTGCAATGATACAGGGTCATCAGCAGATGGAGATGGTGAGAGCGGCCTTCAGCTGCACTGAGACGGGGCATCAGCAGATGGAAATGGTGACAGGGGCAGTAACTGAAGTGAGACAGTGACACCAGCAGATGGAGATGTTGAGAGGGGCAGTAACTGCATTCAGACAGGACACCAGCAGATGGAGATGGTGAGAGTGGGCAGTAACTGCAGTGAGGCAGGGACACCAGCTGTACGAGGTGTTGAGAGGGGGACAGTAACTGCAGTGAGACAGGGACACCAACAGATGGAGGTGGTGAGAGTGTGGCAGTAATTGCAGTGAGACAGTGACACCAGCAGAAGGAGTTGTTGAGAGGGGCAGCAACTGCATTCAGACAGGCCACCAGCAGATGGAGATAGTGAGAGGGGGCTGCAACTGCAGTGAGGCAGGGACACCAGCTGAACGAGATGTTGAGAGGGGCACAGTAACTGCAGTGAGACAGGAACACCAGCAGATGGAGATAGTGGGAGGGCGGGCAGAGCAAGTCCCTCCTCAACAGGTCAGATTCTCAACAAAATATCTTCTCAGAATCAGATTTAAAATCATTTCCGTGCTCAGTGCTCTGAATGTAATCAAGGCTTTCTGTCCTGTGGGAAGTGTACGGACTGGAAAACGAAATGGGGTTTAGTTCCAGTGTTTCTCTCTTTCTATGATTTCACTAATTTAACAATGAGATTGAAAGGGTATTTCACCACCTTCTTCAGCTCCTGCCTGAATTTAGTTTTGGTCACAGTGTAAATACACATGTTGGTGCAGGAACTGAGAGCCTGCAGCATTAGTGATGTGTGTTCAGAGATAAAGTGAGGGTCAGTGTAGGACGGATAATACCGAATATCTGCAAATCGTTTATAAATGATAAACACAACCCGGGTCATCCATAACAATATAAAACTGCCAGATATATTGAAGAGTAAAATAATTGATTTTCTGCGATTCTCCATCTCTGGGTCTTTGTGATTCTCTCCATTGCTGTGGCACCGGGAACCCCTGCGGACTTTACTGGAGAATAAAATACGTCTGACCGTCTGAACATTGAGCAGAAAAATCATAAAGACCGGGACACAACGATTTAAAATGTAGTACAACAAATCATATGCCCCCCATGTGGGGGAAGTGAAGAAGCTTGGTTTAAAAGCACATCCCAAGAGAGCATTATCAATAATTTCCTTATTTTCAAGTGTAAAATACCAGGGGACAGACTGTAAACAGCCCAGCACACTCACTGTTCCTACAAACACAGCTGCCATTTTCTCAGTGCAATATTTTGCTCTCAGCTTCTCACAACAAATGGCCACAAATCGATCAAAGGTGAAAGTGACTGTGAGCCAGACAGAAATATCTGTGGCTGCAGAACTCAGAACTGCAATAAGAGCATACATGGGCATAGTACTCAGGAATGATACTGGGAAATAAAATAAAACAATCCACAACAATATGAGATGATTGATAACGACGAGGAAATCAGCCACTGCCATTCCCACCAGGTAGACAGTGGTACATTTGGAGAGACAGCACTTTCCTCGGGACAGGATCACAATTGCCACCAAGTTAACTGGAAGAGAGAGAAAAGGAAGCAGAACATTACTGATCAGACCTGGAGACAAAGCAACAGTTTGACAGGATCTGGGCTGACATTTCCAGCTTTGTTGCTGCATCGAACAGTGAAAACTGATTCATTGACCTGGGCAGTGCTTTTCCACAGTGAAATGTTTAAAATGCAATTATTAATAATGAATTTGTAAATTAATACAGAAAGTGAATAAAGTCAGCAACGGATCGACTGGAAGTACTGAGTGACAATGCAGTGCTGGTGGTGGAATGAGAAAGGGTTTTACAGAGATAGAATCTAAGGGTTAAATGGGAATTTGTCTCCAGACTGTTCATCGGGAATGTTTAGGGCAGCGGGATGTGCAGATGGTTTCTTGCTGTGGGTTCAGAAAGCCGACAGGGGCTGGTACAAAATTGGAAAAGTCTGAGAGCTGCTGCGGTGAGTTTCAGTCTATCATCAGAGGGCACGAAGCATTCAGAGCGGATCCGCCTGGGCACCGACCTGCTCAAACTCTTCTCCAGCTGAGTTTTCACACTTTGTGATCACTGTTCTGTTAGTCTCTGACACAAGACAGCTTATTATCGCAGCCAAAAATGCTGTAGTCAGGCCAGTTTTCACCCGGAAAGAGGAGCTTGCGCGCCCAATTAAAATTCACCTCCTGGTACAGAATCCACAGATCTGCCTTCATCACATGGGATGAGGCCGATTATTGAACCCAATAACACTCAGGTCGTTAATGGTTTCAGTGATGTGACAGCTGTCACCTTGAAAATTGATGTCTTTGTATAAATTGATCTCTGAGTCCAATAAATTTTCCTTCACCAGGCGTAATGATTTGAATCTTATTATCCATTTCACCAAGATTTGCATGATCACCTGCACCATAAACTGTGAACTCTGCGGGGTAGTTTGTGCCGGTGTAAGCGACCCAGTGTTTCCCCTCCACTTTCAGGGAGGAGAAGGAGGCAGAACCAAGGTCAGGTACACTGACAATAAACTCCTTCCCTTGGCCAGAGAATTGTGTCTAATCAAACAGGATAATCTTGTTCATCCTGACTGCGATGTTGTAGATGTTCTGAGATTTCAATGTGATCAGCAGCATTGAAATCACTCCATGGTTTTCTAGCTCCCATAGTGAGTTTATATACACATTGAAACATCCTTCCTGATAACTCAGCAAATTATAATCGATGCTGGTCAGCCAGGGGGCAAGTGGCAGCTAACGCCACCCAGAATTGTGCGAACACCGAATGCTGAAAGACAACACAGCAGGAAAAACAGTGACAAAAATTTCACAACTTCGTGGAAACAGCAATTGGGCAATTCTACACAAGGTGTCACAAAGATGCTGCCTCCTCATGTTCCAGTAATTGTACATACTGTGTTCCTCACTCTCACACTCCATGTTCCAATAATTGTACACACTGTGTCCCTCACACACTCACTCTCCATATTCCAGTAATTAAACACATTATGTCTCTCACACGCTCTCCCTCCATGTTCCAGTAATTGTACACACTGTGTCCCTCACACACTCACTCTCCATGTTCCAGTAATTGCACACACTCTGTCCTTCACAGTCTCAGTCTCCATGTTCCAGTAATTGTACACACTCTGTCCCCACACTCTCACTCTCCATATTCCAGTAATTGTACACACAGTGTCCCTCACACTCTCACTCTCCATGTTCAAGTAATTGTACATAATGTGTCACTCACAATGTCTATGTTCCAATAATTGTAAACACTGTGTCCCTCACACTCTCACACTCCATGTTCAGGTAATTGTACACACTGTGGGGGCATAGAGTACAAAAACAAAGAAGTCATGTTCAACCTTTATAAAACACTGGTTCGGGCTGAACTGAAGTATTGTATCCAGTTGTGGTGGGCACCGCACTTTGCAAAGCACATGAAGACTTTCGAACAGTTCAATGGAGATTGACTAGAATGGTCCCAGGGATGAGGGACTTCAGTTAATGTGGAGAGACTGGAGAAAGTGGGATTGTTCTCCTCAGAGCAGAAAAGGTTACGAGGGAGATTTAATCAAGATGTTCATAATGACGATGAGTTTCGATGGAGTAAATAAAGAGAAACTGTTTCCAGTGTCAGGAGAGTCAGTAACCTGCGGGGCGCAGATTGAAGATAATCGGTAAAAGAACCAGAGGGGGAGATGAGGAGAAATATTGAGTTGTTGTGATCTGGAACACGCTGCCTGAAAGGACAGCAGAGCTGATTTAATAGATTATTTTAAAAGGTGAATTTAGTGGAATGTCACAACTGAGTTTATGTTGTAACTGGTGTTTTTGTATTGTGGTGAGGCATTTTACACATTCTCTCTCTCTCTGCCCCCCCCCCTCTCTCTCTCTGCCTTACTTTCTCTCTCACCAAGGCTCTATACAATTGCAGCAAGACTTCTTTACTCCTGTACTAAAAACCAGTTGCGATGAAGGCCAACATATCTGACTTGAACAAGGGGCACAGTTTCAGAATAAGTGGTCTCCCTTTTAATATGGAGATGAGGAGAAATGTTTTCCCTTAGAGGGAAGTTAGTCTGTGGAATTCTCTTCTCCAAAGAGCAGTGGAGGCTGTGTCATCGAACATCTTCCAGGCTGAGGTGGATGGGATTTTTAATCAACAAGGAAGTCGAGGGTTCTCGGTGTCAGACAAGAATGTAGAGTTAAGGCCACAATCGTATCAGCCATCATCTTACTGTATGGTGGAGCAGGCTCGGGGCTGAATGGCCTTCTCCTGTTCCTCTGTAACAGGCTCGAGGAGGGGCATAATGGCCTCCTCCTGTTCATGTCTATCTCTGCAAACTATGAATTAAATTGATGAGTGAAAGACTGACAATGCTTTGGGTGTTTAATCAGACATGTTGGTATAATATTTCCCAATGTATTCTTGTAATTTTTTCCACACGAGTAAAATTTCAAGAAATGCTCTCTTAGAATTTTCCAAATATCTCACCAGATAGATTAACTTACTTGAATCTTGCTATGCACATTTTATACAGCTAACCTGTGAAATGGGCAGGCAGATGACGAATGAAGTTTAATGCAGAGAAGTGTGAAGTGATACATTTTGGTAGGAACAATGAGGACCGGAGTAGAAGGACCTGGGGGTACATGTACTCAAATCATTTAAGGTGGCAGGACAGGTAGAGAAAGCGTACGGGATGCAGAGCTTTATAAGTCGGGGCATAGAATGCACAAACCTTTATAAAAGACTGGTTCGGCCCCAACTGGAGTACTGTGTTCAGTTATGGGGGCACCACACTTGACAAGGGAGTTGAAGACTTTTGAAGAGTCCGGAGGAGGTTGACGAGAATTGTCCCAGGGATGAGGGACTTCAGTTAATGTGACGAGACTGGAGACACTGGGATTGTTCTACTTAGAGCAGAGAAGGTTAAGAGGAAGATTTAATCAAGATGTTCACAATGACGATGGGTTTCGATGGAGTAACCAGGGAGAAACTGTTTCCAGTGGCAGGAGAGTCAGTAACAAGAGGGACACAGATTTAAGATAATCGGTAATAAAAATACCAGAGGGGGAGATGAGGAGAAATGTTTTTTCACATAGTGAGTTGTGATGTGGAACACGCTGCCTGAGAGGGCGGTGGAGGCAGATTCAATGGGGAACTTTCAAAAAGGAAATTTATTGGATTTTCACAACTCAGTTTCTGTTGGATCTGGTGTTGCTATTTGTGATGAGGCATTTCACAACGTCTCTCTCCCTCTCGCTTTCTCTCTCTCTCTCTCTGCGTGTCTCTGCCCCTCTCTCTCTCTCATCAAGGCTCTATACAATTGCAGCAAGACTTCTTTACTCCTGTACTCGAAACCCTTTGTGCCGAAGGCGAACATAACTGACGAGAACAAGGGGACACAGTTTAAGAAGCAGCGGCCGTGGTGTTGAAAGTGGGAACAGGCCAGAGGAGCTGGGAGACAAAAGAGCCGAGGCCCGAGACCAGAAGCAGTGACGGTGGTGAAATCGCTCTTTTCTGTTCAGTGGACCTGCTTGACCATCAGAAATTAAAGTGTGATGTTACAGGAGAGCTGGTAGTTGATTGGTGGATATTTCTTTCTACCTTGTCTCTTTTTGTGTTTTCTTTTGTTTTAGCCAAGTGAGAAAATCAGGAGACGTCATTACAGGTTAAGAGTACACTTAAATAATTCTTTTTTAAAAAATACTGAGATACAAATTAATTAATTAAATAGAATAGTGATGGCTGGGTAGGTGATATGCTGTATCTGTAGTATGTGGGAGCTGGTGGACGCCGGTGTGATCCACAGTGACCACATCCCACACGGGATGATTATGTGCGCATCCTGGGGGAAAGCCTGATGATCAGGGAGATGCCCCTCTCATGGTGCAGGGTGGTCATCGTTCTGCTGCCTAAGGAGCGATCTCCACCTGCTTAAAACTGGCATCTGGTTCCCTCCGGAGCCCCGTGCAATAGGCTTTTAAGTAGGTTCACGGATTCCCAGGCCACTTGTAATTTCTGTGGCCTGGACGAGTCCGTGTTCCACGTATATATGGAGTGTGCGAGTCTGCAGCCCCTTTTAGAGTATTTGAAGGGGCTGCTCCTCAAGTTCTGGTTGCACTTCAGTCCCACACTCCTGATCTTTGGGCACCCGGTGAGGGGGGGCTCGTTGGCCGGGAGGAGTATCTCCTCATCGGTCTGCTCCTGCGCCTGGCCAAGGTAGCAACTCACAGGTCCAGGCTGTGGGCCCATGGGGGGTCCATCCTCCCTGATTGCCTGCCCCTCTTCCGTGGTTACGTTCATGCCTGGGTGCCCTTGGAGAAGGAGCAGGCAGTGTCCACTAGTACGCTTGAGGCCTTCTGTGACTGGTGGGCACTGCAGGGACTGGAGTACATCATCGATGCCAAGAATGGCATTTTAATTTGATTTTTTGGTTTATTTATTCGATTTAAAAGCAGTTATTTTAAAAATGTATATAAAGGGGGCCTGAGGAATAAAGGCCCGCTCGACATATAAAAAAACAGGGTTTGATGCAGAGTAAATCTCCCTCTACACTGTCCCCATCAAACCCTCCCAGGACAGCTACAGCACGGGGTTATTGTGACACTCTCTCTCTATCCTCTGTTCAGTTTCAGGAGAAATCTAAAGATTAGATTTAGATATAAACTAAACGCAGGCTGGGAGAGCCGAAGGGCCTGTTCCTGTGCTGTAATTTTCTTTGTTCTTATTGAAAAGGTTCACTGCGGATAGTAATCTGTATGGCATATGTGTGACCATCAAGGTTTTATGGACAGGTGGAAAGGCGTGTAGGTTAGTGCTTAGAACATGACAGAGACACAGACATGGAGACACTGAAACACACAGTAGTAGACAGGAGTGAATCATTCCTTTGTTCCCACTGTGTATTGTACAGGTACAGGAGCTGACACTGTACTAAATTCATTCACGGGATCTGAGCATCAATGACAAGGCCAGCATTTATTGCTCATCGCTGATTGCCCTTGAGAAGCCGGTGATGAGTCACGATCCTCGTCGACCCTCCTTCTTACCCCCTCAAAGACATCAACAAACTATTCTGACACGATCTTCACTGAACAAATCCATGCTGACTGTGCTGGATTAATCTGCACCTTTCGAAATGATGATTCATGTTGTTTACCAGAAATTTTCCCAATAATTTTCCCTTCACTGTGATTAGGCTGGGTGGCCTGTAATTTCTCAGTCTATTACTATTTCCCTTGTTAATCAACAGTACAACATTAGCAGTCCTCCAGTCTTCTGGCAGCATGCCTGTAACCAGAGAGGATTGTAAAATGATGGTCAGAGCCTCCGCTATTTACTTCCTTGCACCTCTTAACAGTCTGCTCCTGGTGAATTATCAGCGTTCAAAGATGCTAGACCTCTCAATATTTCCTCTCTCACTGTTTATCCCATCCAATATTTCAAACCCCTCCTCATTGACTACAATGTCTGCATCTTTTGTGAAGACAGACGCGATGTAGTCATTAAGAACCGTACCCACATCTTCCACAGGTAGGAAGAATAAGGAGAGGTGATATAAACTAAAGGATACGATTCAAAAGTGGGTGCAGAGACAGACAGTTCTGAGGGAAAGAGAGAGATTAAATAGACTAGGCCTGTATTCTTTGGAGTTTAGAAGAATGAAAGGAGATCTCCTTGAAACACATAACATTCTAAAGGGATTGGAAAGGGTAGACACAGAGATTATTTCCGCAGGTCAGGGAATCTCAAACAAGAGGGCACAGTCTGAGGATAAGGGGCCGATCATTTCGGACTGAGATGAATATAAATTACTTCACTCAATGGTTGTGAATCTTTGGAATTCTCTACTCCAGAGGGTAGTGGTTGCTCCTTCGTTCAATACATTTAAGGCCTGGATAGACAGAAGTTTAGTCTCTCATGGAATCAAGGGATGTGAGGAGTGGGCGGGAAGCTGAATAGAATCCTAAGATCAGCTATGATTCTATTGAATGATGGAGCAGGCTTGATGGGACATATGGTCTACAACTGCTCCTATTTCTTGTCTTCTTGTGTTTTCCCTCGGTCTTTCCTTCTCTCTCTCACTTTCCCGCTCTTTCTGACTCTCCCTCTCTCTCTGAATCTCCCTCTCACTCGGAATCTCCCCCTCTCTCTATCTCTCCCTCTCTCTGTCTCTCCCTCTCTCTCTGTCTCTCCCTCTCTCTGTTGCTCCTTCTCTATCAATCTCTCTGTCTCTTTCTTTCACTCTGCCTTTTTCTCTCTCTCTCTGTCTCTCTCTCCCGCTCCTTTAGTGTGTCTGTATATGAGTGTGTGTCTCTTTGTGTATGTGTGCCAGGGCCCCCTCACACCCTTTCTCTACTTCCATAGGAACATAGGAGTAGGAGTAGGCCATTCACCCCATCGAGCCTGCCCCACCATTCAACACGATCATGTCTGATCTTCCATTTCAATGCCCTTTCCCCACATTATCCCCATATCTCTTTATTAAATTCGTATTCAGACATCTGTCAATTTTTACTTTAAACATACTCAATGACTGAGCTTCCACAGCCCTCTGGGGGAGAGAATTCCAAATATACACAACGCTTTGAGTAAAGACATTTCTCCTTATCTCAATACTAAGTGGTTCCCCCTTAGTTTGAAATTGCATCCCCTGGTTCTAGAACTCCACAACCAGGGGAAACATCTTACCTGCATCTATCCTGTCTATCCCTTTATGTATTTGTTAATTTTCATTGGTTTCACCTCTCATTTTCCGAAACTCTAGAGAATACAGGCCCAGTTTCCACAATTTCCGTTCGTAGGACAGTCCCGTCATCCCGGGAAGAAGTCTGGTGAACCTTCGTTGCACTCCCTCTATGGTAATGATATCCTTCTTAAGGTAAGGGGACCAGAAATGCACACAGTATTCCAGGTGCGGTCTAACCAAGGTTCTGTACAACTGAAGCAAGACTCCTCTTCTCCTGTATTCTAATCCTCTTGTGATAAAGGCTAACATACCATTAGCCTTCTTAATTACTTGCTGCACACATGTCAGCTTTCAGCACGTATTGATGAGGACACCCAGTTTCCTTGGTACATCTACATATTTTCCCTGCTGCTAAAGTGACTCAGGGTCTCCCGGCACTTTCCTCACTTCCCACTGACAACATTTAAAGAAAGAAAGTTAAACGGAACCTCAATTTCTCCTCCATATTAAACATGACAAGTGACTTCTCCCCTCCTTATAACTCAGAGACAAGATTAGTACCCATTGAGTCAACAACTGGCTTCAATGTTTCCTTTCAAATGGTATTGCTTAGCGCAGCCAGTTTTTTTTCAGTACGGAGTCCCAGGATAAAAAATATTTAAATTTGTTTTCAATTTGTCTCTCTCCCTCTCCCTCTGTTTCTCTCCCTCTCCCGCTGTCTATCTCTGCCTCTGTCTCTGTTTCTCTCGCTGTCACTATCTATCTCTGTCTGTCTCTCTCCCTCAATACCTGTTCCTATCCCGCTGACTCAAAGGGGATCGGGGGAGGCACCAGTAATTGGGGAACTGCGGAAGACAAAGCACCAGCAGATGGAGATGGTGAGAGGGAAGCAGTAATTGCAGTGAGAAAGAGAGACCAGCAGATAGAGATATTGAGAAGGGGCAGTAAATGCAGTGAGACAGTGACACCAGCAGATGGTGATGGTGAGAGTAGACAATAAATGCAGTGAGACAAGGACACCAGCAGATGGAGATGTTGAGAGGGGGCAGTAAATGCAGTTAGTCAGGGACACCAGCAGATGGAGATGTTGAGAGGGGCAGTAAATGCAGTGAGACAGGGACACCATAAGATGGAGATGGTGAGAGGAGTGGAGTAACTGCAGTGAGACAGGAACACCAGCAGATGGAGATGGTGAGACGGGGCAGTGGCTGCAGTGAGACAGGGACACCAGCAGATGGCGATGGTGAGAGGGGAGAGTAAATGCAGTGAGACAGGGGAATCAGCAGATGGAGATGGTGAGAGGGGTCAGTAATTGCTGAGAGACAGGGACACCAGCAGATGGAGAAGGTGAGAGGGGCAGCAACTGCAGCGAGACAGGGACACCAGCAGATGGAGATGGTGAGAAGGGACAGTAACTGCAGTGAGACAGGGACGCCAGCAGATGAAGATTGTGAGAGTGAGACATTAACTGCAGTGAGACAGGGAGACCAGCAGATGGAGAAGGTGAGAGGGGTCAGTAACTGCAGTGAGACAGCGCCACCAGCAGATGGAGATGGTGAGAGGCGGCAGTAACTGCAGTGAGACAGGGACACCAGCAGATGGGGATGGTGAGAGGGGGCAGAGCAAGTCCCAACTCAATCGCTCAGATTCTCAATAATATAATCTCAGAATCAGATTTAAAATAACAATAGGGCTCAGTTCTGTGAATATAAAATGTACATTTCTGTCCTGTGGGGAGTGTAGTGAATGGAATATGAAATGGGATTTAGTTCCAGTGTTTATCTCTTTCTATAATTTCACTAATTTAACAATGAGATTGAGAGGGTATCTCACCGCCTTCTTCACCTCCTGTCTGAATTTAGCCTGGGTCACAGTGTAAATACATGTGTTGGTGCAGGAACTGAGAACCTGCAGCATTAGTGATGTGTGATCTGTGATAAAGACAGGGTCAGTGTAGGAGGAATAATCCTGAATATCTGCAATTTGCCTATAAATTCTAAACACAACCCGGGTCACCCATAACAATATAAAACTGCTGGATATACTGAAGAGTAAAATAATAGATTTTCTCCAATTCTCCATCTCCGGGTCCTTGTGATTCTCTCCATTTCTGTGGCGACGGAATCCCGTGCGGACTTTACTGGAGAATAAAATACGTCTGACTGTCAGAACATTGAGCAGAAAAATCAGGAAGAGCGGGACACAAGGGGTTAACATGTAAATAAACAAATCAAATGTGACCCAGACGGGGGAAGTGAAGAAGCTCGGTTTATAAACACAATCCATGGGAACATTATCAACAATGGACCTTGGTTTAAATGGAAAGTACCAGGGAACAGACTGTAAACAGCCCAGCACACTCACTGTTCCGACAACCACAGCCGCTGTTTTCTTGGTGCAATATTTTGTTTTCAGCTTCTCACAACAAATGGCCACAAATCGATCAAAGGTGAAAGTGACTGTGAGCCAGACAGAAATAAATGTGGCTGCAGAACACAGAACGACAATGACAGAACATACGGGAGTAATTCTCAGGAATGAATCTGGGAAATAAATTAAAACAATCCACAACAATATGGGACCAGTGATAACGACCAGAAGATCAGACACTGCCATTCCCACCAGGTAGACAGTGATACATTTGGAGAGACCGCACTTTCCTCGGGACAGGATCACAATCGCCATCAAGTTAACTGGAAGAGAGAGAAAAGGAAGCAGAGAAATTACTGATCAGACCTGGAGACAAAGCAGCAGTTTGAGAGGATCTGGGCTGAAATTTCCAGCTTTGTTGCTGCATCGAACAGTGAAAACTGATTCATTGACCTGGGCAGTGCTTTGCCACAGTAAAATATTTGAAACACAATTATCAATAATGTATTGGGAAATTGATACAGAAAGTGAATAAAGTCAGCACCAGATCTACTAGATGTACTGAGTGAGGATGCAGTACCGGTGTGGAAATGAGAAGCGGTTTTACAAAGATGGAATCCAATGGGTTAAATGGGAATTTGTCTCCAGACTGCTGGTCAGGAAGGTTTGAAGACAGCAGAAGGTGCAGCTGGTTTGTTGCTGTGGGTTCAGAGTGCTGACAGGGGCTGGTACAGAATGGGAAAAGGCTGAGAGATGCTGCAGTGAGTTTCATGGTTTGGATTTATTTGGATGAGGCGGCTGGAGGTGGAGCCAGGGAGTGAGATTGGGAGGGAGAGAAGGAAAAGGTCATGTTCGAGCAGGAGAGGAGACAGGATCAGATGGTTTGGGAAAGTGGATAAACTGAAGCAATGGATGAGGAGACAAAGGATTCAATACAGTGAGAGGAGAGGTTGAGATTCAGCGGGAGTGACTGCAGCAAAGCGTTCATGCAAAACTAATATAGAGATCCCAGTAACACAACTCAATTAATACATTCAAACAATTATATCTGTAGTTATTGGTGCTGGAGAACATTTCATTGGTCACACAATATTGTCAATACAGTAAGTAAGGAATAGGAACTTTCTACAAAACAAAATTAGGACCTGACAGAAATAAACACTGAGGGATCAAGTCCTTCAGTAAAATTAACTCAATCTGACAACTGACAACTTCAACTCACAGTTTCTCTAACTAACTACTCTGGATATTCCAGCACTTTATGTTAGTGATATATTCACACCTCTGATTCTTCCTCTTTCACTTTCCTTCTGGTTATCTTTTTCCCTCTGTTTCATTTTCCCTGCTCCTTTTCGAAGTAGCCCTCCCTCGCTGTCTGGACTACTCACACTCTGCAAACTGTTACTTCATGCCACTTTTCACATGCGATTTATTCCTCACATTCTGCGCCTGTTCACCAGCCCCATGTTCAATGATTCTATTCTCAGAGTTGGTTTGTTGAATGGTGAAATCTCTGTGAATAATTTAATGTGTCTACAGAGAACACAAATCTCCACCTGTTCACCTACACTCTTCACTTCATCTGCAATACATGGAATAAACAGAATCGAAAGCTTCTTCCAGAGAACTCTCACAATCATTGAAATTCCTTCTCCTGGAATTATAAAGTACACCATTAGAATGTGGGATTGTTTAATTAATAAAACACCAACATCAGCGGTGCAGCTGATAATCTACAGATAAATGGAAAGACTCTTGATTCCAACTGATAAGAGTGTAAACCAATAAAACATCACATCAATACTTTCCATTTTACAATGTATTCCAGTGACAGTGAAGACTCCACAGTGAAGCAGAGAAGGAGATGTGGAATAGGCAGCAGCAAACTCAGTTCAGTAGCCAGACCTCTGAAGCAGTGTCAGACAGACACAGTCTGAAATAATATTTTATAACAGTGATAACCAATAAATACATTGAAATCCCTGTTAAACTGAACCATGTTATTGGGTTGGGAGAATATTGTGCTGCCTCCTTGTAGCATTGACACCGTGGGTTGTCTCCTTATCAAACAGCGAAAAAAATCATCAAAATATTGCAGGACCGGTTAGTTGCACATACGAAACTATGAAAATCCCCTGATGCTCTTATTCTTGATCCTAACCGAGATATCTGATTCAAATATATTAAATAAACACAGTAATCCAGTAAATATTCCAGGGTTACTAAAACCAACACCATTAAATATAATGCAGCTCCTGCAAGACTGAAAGAGAAGACAATGAGGAGATTCCAGCAGTAAATTGTTGGTAAAGAACAGGTGGCTGTGTAAAACACACAGTGATAAATAATACCAATACAGCAGCACAGTTAACATCCAGTTACACCATTATCAACTGATATACAGGCTTACCAGGAACTCCAATTGCAGCAAGTACAGGATAATAAATCGATGCGATCTGAAGCATTACTAAATAACCCATTTCTGTGACAAGCAGAGACTTTTATCAGCCTGGAACCCTGAGCACAGCAGGCACTCTGAGCTGATCCATTCCAATGGGTGCTGATTTATACAGGGGATAAGTCTCCACTGACACGGTTATACCCCTGATCATTGTTGTCAGTTACACTCACCTGAACAAACACATTACCTCAGTAGCTTTGACTCTTAAGTTTTTTTTATTCATTCATGGGATGTGGGCGTCGCTGGCCAGGCCAGCATTTATTGCCCATCCCTAATTGCCCTTGAGAAGGTGGCGGTGAGCTACCTTCTTGAACCGCTACAGTCCATGTTAGGTAGATACACCCACAGTGCTGTTAAGAAGGGAGTTAAAGGATTTTGACCCAGCGACAGTGAAGTAACGGCAATATAGTTCCAAGTCAGGATGGTGTGTGACTTGGAGGGGAACTTGCAGGTGGTGGTGTTGACATGTATGTGCTGCCCTTGTCCTTCTAGTTGGTAGAGGTGGCGGGTTTGGAAGGTGCTGTCGAAGGAACCTTGGTGCATTGCTGCAGTGCATCTTGTAGATGGTACACAATCATCTTCCTTTGTGCTAGGTATGACTCCAGCAAGCAGAGGGCTTTCCCTCTGATTCCCATTGACCTCAGTTTTGCTAGGGCTCCTTGATGCAATACTCGGTCAAATGCTGCCTTGATGTCAAGGGCAGTCACTCTCACCTCACCTCTTGAGTTCAGCTCTTTTGTCCATGTTTGAACCAAGGCTGTAATGAGGTGAGGAGCTGGGTGGCCCGGGCGGAACCCAAACTGAGCGTCACTGAGCAGTTTTTTGCTAAGCAAGTGCCACTTCATGGCACTGTTGATGACACCTTCCATCACTTTACTGATGATTGAGAGTAGGCTAATGGGGCAGTAGTTGACCGGGTTGGATTTGTCCTGCTTTTTGTGTACAGGACATACCTGGGCAATTTTCCACATTGCAGGGTAGATGCCAGTGTTGTCGCTGTACTGGAACAGCTTGGTTCGGGGTGCGGCAAGTTCTGGAGCACTGGTCTTCAGTACCATTACCTGAATATTGTCAGGGCCCATAGCTTTTGCAGTATCAAGTGCCTTCAGTCGTTTCTTGATATCACCTGGAGTGAATCGAATTGGCTGAAGTCTGGCATCTGTGATGCTGGGGACTTCAGGAGGAGGTCGAGATGGATCATCAACTCGGCACTTCTGGCTGAAGATTGTTGCAAATGCCTCAGCCTTACCTTTCACACTGATGTGCTGGGCTCTCCCATCATTGAGGATGGGGTTATTTGTGGAGCCACCTGCTCCAGTTAGTTGTTTAATTGTCCACGACCATTCTCGGCTGGATGTGGCAGGACTGCAGAGCTTAGATCTGATCTGTTGGTTATGGGATCGCTTAGCTCTGTCTATCGCATGCTGCTTCCGCAGATGGCATGCAAGTACTCCTGGGTTGGAGCTTCACGAGTTTGTCAACTCATTTTGAGGTTTGCCTGGTGCTGCTCATGGCATGCCCTCCTGCACTCTTCATTGAACCAGGGTTGGTCTCCTGGCTTGATGGTAATGGTAGAGTGGGGAATATGCCGGGCCATGAGGTTGCAGATTGTGGTTGAGTACAATTCGGCTGCTGCTGAGGGCCCACAGCGCCTCATGGATGCCCAGTATAGCATTGCTGGATCTGTTCGAAATCTATCCCATTTAACATGGTGATAGTGTCACACAACACGATGGACGGTATCCTCAATGTGAAGGCGGGACATCGTCTCCACAAGTACTGTGCGGTGGTCACTCCTACCAATACTATCATGGGCAGAAGCATCTGCGGCAGGCAGATTGGTGAGTACGAGGTTAGGTATGTTTTTCCATCGTGTTGGATCCCCCAACCCCTGCCGCAGACCCAGTCTAGCAGCCATGTCCTTTCGGGCTCGGACAGTAGCGGTGCTACTGAGTCACTCTTGATGATGGACATTGAAGTCCCCCCCCCAGAGTACATTTTGTGCCCTTGCCACCCTCAGTGCTTCCTCCAAGTGGTGTTCAACATGGAGGAGTACAGAGTCATCAGCTGAGGGAGGGCGGTAGGTGGTAATCAGTAGGAGGTTACCTCGCCCATGTTTGACCTGATGTCATGAGACTTCATGGGGTCTGGAGTCGATGTTGAGGATTCCCAGGGAATCTTCTTCCCTACTGTATACCACTGTGCGATCACCTCTGGTGGGTCTGTCCTGCCGGTGGGACAGGATATACCTGGGGATGTTGATGGCAGTGACTGCGACATTGTCTGCAAGGTATGATTCCGTGAGTATGACTATGTCAGGCTGTTGCTTGACTAGTCTGTGGGACAGCTCTCCCAACTTTGGCACAAGCCCCCAGATGTTAGGAAGGAGGACTTTGCAGGGTCGACGGGGCTGGGTTTCTCGTTGTTGTTTCCGTTGCCGAGGTCGATGCCGGGTGGTCTGTCCAGTTTAATTCCTTTTTATTGACTTTGTAGCGGTTAGATACAACTGAGTGGCTTGCTAGGCCATTTCAGAGGTCATGTAAGAGTTAATCACATTGCTGTGGGTCTGGAGTCACATGTAGGTCAGACCAGGTAAGGACAGCAGATTAGCTTCCCTGAAGGACATTAGTGCACCAGTAGGGTTTTTACAACAATCGACAATGGTTTCATGGCCATCATTGGACCAGCTTTATTACTTAAATTCAAATTCCACATTCTGCTGTGGTGGGATTCGAACGTATGTCCCCAGAGAAATACCCTGGGTCGCTGGGCTACTAGTCCAGTGATAATACAACTACGTGACCGCCTACCCATTACACGGGAGGGTGTTCATAGGGGGAATCAGAAAGGAGGGTCATCACAGGAGGAATTAGACATTAAGTGTTCATTGGGCGAATTAGACAGGATGGTGTTCATAGGGGGAATTAGAAAGGAGGGTCATCAAAGGGGGAATTCGTCAGGATGGGTTTTCAAGGGGGGGTATTTGGCAGGAGGGTGTTCAAAGACGGAATTAGACAGGAGGGAGTTCATTGGGGGAATTAGACAGGAGGGTGCTCACTGGGGGAGTTAGACAGTTGGCTGTTCGCAGGAGGAATTTGACAGGAGGGTGTTCACAGGGGGAATTAGACAGGAGGGTGTTCAGAGGGGGAATTAGACAGGAGTGTGATCATGGGGGAATTAGACAGGAGGGTGTTCAGAGGGGGAATTAGACAGGAGTGTGATCATAGGGGGAATTAGACAGGAGGCTGTTCAGAGGGGGAATTAGACAGGAGGGTATTCGCAGTGGGAATTAGACAGGATGCTGTTCACAGGTGGAATTTGACAGGAGAGTGTTCACAGTGGGTGTTGGACAGGAGGGTGTTCACAGTGGTTATTCGACTGGGGAGTGTACACAGTTGGAATCAGACTGGAGGTTTTGAACAGCCGAATTAGACATGAGGTTGTTCACAGTAGGAATTACACAGGAGGGTGTTCACAGTGAGAATTTAGCAGGAGGGTATTCACAGTGGAAATTAGACAGGATGGTGCCCACAGGGGGAATTTGACAGGAGGGTGTTCACAGTGGGAATTAGACAATAGGGTTTTCACAGGGGGAATTTGACTGAAAGTGTTCACAGGGGGAATTAGACAGGAGGGTGTTCACAGTGCGAATTATACAGGATGGTGTTCACAGTGTGAATTAGACAGGATGGTGATCACAGTGAGAATTAGACATTAAGTGTTCACAGGTGGAATTCGGCAGGAGGGTGTTCACAGGGGGAATTAGAATGGAGGGAGTTCACAGGGGGAATTAGAAAGGATGATGATTACAGGGGGAAAGAGACAGGAGGATGATCACAGGGGGAATTAGACAGGAGGATGATCACAGGGGGTATGAGAAAGGAGGGTGTTCACAGGGGGTATCAGACAGGAGGGTGTTCACAGGGGGAATTAGACAGGAGGGTGTTCACAGGGGGAATTATACAGGAGGGTATTCACAGGGGGAATTAGACAGGAGGGTGTACACAGGGGGAATTCGACAGGAGGGTGTTCACAGGGGGAATTAGACAGGAGGGTGTTCACAGGTTGAATTAGACAGGAAGGTGTTCACAGGTGGAATTAGACAGGAGGGTGTTCACAGTGGGAACTGGACAGGGTGTTGTTCACAGTGGGAATTAGACAATAGGGTTTTCAGAAGGGGAATTTGACTGGGAGTGTTCACCAGGGGGAATTAGACAGGAGGGTGTTCACAGGGGGAATTATACAGGGGGGTGTACACAGGGGGAATTCGACCGGAGGGTGATCACAGGGGGAATTCGACAGGAGGGTGTTCACAGGGGGAATTAGACAGGAAGGTGTTATCAGGGGGAATTAGACAGGAGGGTATTCACAGGAGGAATTAGACAGGAGGGTGTTCACAGGGGGAATTAGACAGGAGGGTATTCACAGGGGGAATTAGACAGGAAGGTGTTCTCAGGGGGTATTAGACAGGAGGGTGTTCACAGGGGTAATTAGACAGGAGGGTGTTCACAGTGAGAATTAGACAGGAAGATGTTTACAGTGAGAATTAGACAGAAGGGTGTTCACAGGGGGAATTAGACAGGAGGGTGTTCACAGGGGGCATTAGACGGGAGGGTGATCAGAGGGGGCATTAGACAGCAGGGTATTCACATGGGGATTTAGACAGGAGGGTGTTCTCATGCAGGAGGTGGACAGAAGGGTGCTCACTAGGGGGAATTAGAGAAGAGGGTGCTCACAGGGGGAATTTGATAGGAGGGTGTTTACAGGGGTTATTAGACAGGCAGCTGTTCAGAGGGGGAATAAGACAGGAGGGTGATAACAGGCGGAATTGGACAGGAGGGTGTTCACAGGGGGAATTAGACATTAAGTGTTCACAGGGGGAATTAGACAGGAGGGTGTTCACAGGGGGAATTGGACAGGAGGGTTTTCACAGGGGGAATTAGCCAGGAGGGTGTTCACAGGGGGAATTAGACAGGAGGGTGTTCACAGAGTGAATTAGACAGGAGGGTGTTCACAGGGTTAATTAGACAGAAGGGTGTTCACAGGGGGCATTGGAAGGGAGGGTGATCAGAGGGGGAAGTAGACAGCAGGGTATTCACGTGGGGATTTAGACAGGAGGGTGTACTCATGCAGGAAGTAGACAGAAGGGTGCTCACAGGGGGAATTAGAGAAGAGGGTGATCACAGGGGGAATTTGACAGGAGGGTGTTTACAGGGGGTATTAGACAGGCAACTGTTCAGAGGGGGAATAAGACAGGAGGGTGATCACAGGCGGAATTCGACAGGAAGGAGATCACAGGGGGAATTAGACAGGAAGGTGTTCACGGAGGAATTAGACAGGAGGGTGTTCACAGGGGGTATTAGACAGGATGGTGTTCACAGTGGTAATTAAACAGGAAGGTGTTCACAGGGGGAATAAGACAGGATGGTGTTCACAGGGGGAATTAGACAGGAGGGTGTTCACAGGGGGAATTAGACAGGAGGGTGTTCACACGTGGAATTAGACAGGAGGGTGTTCACAGGGGGAATTGGACAGGGGGGTCTTCACAGGGGGTATTGGAAAGGCGGGTGTTCACAGGGGGAATTAGACAGGATGGTGCTCACAGGGGGAATTAGACAGGAGGGTGCTCACAGGGGGAATTAGACAGGATGGTGTTCACAGGGGAATTTAGACTGGAGGGTGTTCACATGGGGGAATTAGACAGGAGGGTGCTCACAGGGGAATTAGACAGGAGGGTGTTCACATGGGAAATTAGACAGGATGGTGCTCACAGGGGGAATTAGACAGGAGGGTGCTCACAGGGGGAATTAGACAGGAGGGTGTTCACAGGGGAATTTAGACTGGAGGGTGTTCACAAGGGAAATTAGACTGGAGGGTGTTCACATGGGGAATTAGACAGGAGGGTGTTCACAGGTAGAATTAGACAGGAGGGTGTTCACAGGGGGCATTAGACAGGAGGGTGTTCACAGTGGGAACTGGACAGGGTGTTGTTCACAGTGGGAATTAGACAATAGGGTTTTCAGAAGGGGAATTTGACTGGGAGTGTTCACCAGGGGGAATTAGAAAGGAGGGTGTTCACAGTGCGAATTATACAGGATGGTGTTCACAGTGTGAATTAGACAGGATGTTGATCACAGTGAGAACTAGATATTAAGAGTTCACAGGTGGAATTCGGCAGGAGGGTGTTCACAGGGGGAATTAGAAAGGCGATAGTTCACAGGGGGTATTAGAAAGGATGATGATTACAGGGGGAAATAGACAGGAGGATGATCACAGGGGAATTTAGACAGGGGGATGATCACAGGGGGAATTAGACAGGAGGGTGTTCAGAGGGGGAATTCGACAGGAGGGTGTTCAGAGGGGGAATTAGACTGGAGGGTGTCCACAGGGGTATTAGGCAGGAGGCTGTTCACAGGGGGTATTTATCAGTAGGGTGTTCACAGAGGGAATTAGACAGGAGGGTGTTCACAGGGGTAATTAGACAGCAGGGTGTTCATAGGGGGCATTAGACGGGAGGGTGATCAGAGGGGGAAGTAGACAGCAGGGTATTCACGTGGGGATTTATACAGGAGATTGTTCTCATGCAGGAAGTTGACTGAAGGGTGCTCACAGGGGGAATTAGAGAAGTGGGTGATCACAGGGGGAATTTGATAGGAGGGTGTTCACAAAAGGTATGAGACAGGCAGCTGTTCAAAGGGGGAATAAGACAGGAGGGTGATCACAGGCGGAATTAGACAGGAAGGTGATCACAGGGGGAATTCAACCGGAGGGTGATCACAGGGGGAATTAGACAGGAAGGTGTTCACGGGGGAATTAGACAGGAGGGTGTTCACAGGGGGCATTAGACGGGAGGGTGATCAGAGTGGGAAGTAGACAGCGGGGTATTCACGTGGGGAATAAGACAGGAAGGTGTTCACTGGGGAATTAGACAGGAGGGTGTTCACAGGGGGAATTAGGCAGCAGGATGTTCACAGGGGGAATTAGACAGGAGGGTGTTCACAGGGGGAATTAGACAGGAGGGTGTTCACAGTGGGAATTAAACAGGAGGGTGTTCACAGGGGGAATAGGACAGGATGGTGTTCACAGGGGGTATTAGACAGGAGGGTGTTCACAGGGGGAATTTGACAGGAGGGTGTTCACACGGGGAATTAGACAGGAGGGTGTTCACAGGGGGAATTGGACAGGAGGGTGTTCACAGGGGGAATTAGAGAAGTGGGTGATCACAGGGGGAATTTGACAGGAGGGTGTTTACAGGGGGTATTAGACAGGCAGCTGTTCAGAGGGGGAATAAGACAGGAGGGTGATCACAGGCGGAATTGGGCAGGAAGGTTTTCACAGGAGGAATTCGACAGGAGGGTGTTCACAGGGGGAATTAGACAGGAAGGTTTTCACGGGGGAATTAGACAGGAGGGTGTTCACAGTGAGAATTAGACAGGAGGGTGTTCACAGGGCGAATTAGGTAGGAGGGTGTTCACACGTGGAATTAGACAGGAGGGTGTTCACAGGGGCAATTGGACAGGAGGGTCTTCACAGGGGGTATTGGACAGGAGGGTGTTCACAGGAGGAGTTGGACAGGAGGGTGTTCACAGAGGGAACTGGACAGGAGGTTGTTCACAGTGGGAATTTGACAATAGGGTTTTCACAGGGGGAATTTGACTGAAAGTGTTCACATGGGGAATTAGACAGGAGGGTATTCACAGTGTGAATTAGACAGGATGGTGATCACTATCCTGATGGAAAGATGTAGGAGCAACAGGGTGGTGGTGATAGGAGATCTTAATTTTCCCAACATTGACTGGGATTCACTTAGTGTTAGAGGTCTAGATGGAGCAGAATCTGTAAGGAGCATCCAGGAGGGTTCTCTAGAGCAGTCTGTAATTAGTCCAACTCGGGAAGGGGCCATACATGACCTGGTGTTGGGGAATGGACCCGGCCAGGTGTTTGAAGTTTCAGTAGGGGACTACTTTGGGAATAGTGATCACAATTCCTTAAGCTTTAAAATACTCATGGACAAAGACGAGAGTGGTCCAAAAGGAAGAGTGCTAAATTGGGGGAAGGCCAACTATACCAAAATTCGGCAGGAGCTGGGGAATGTGGATTGGGAGCAGCTGTTTGAAGGTAAATCCACATGTGATATGTGGGAGGCTTTTAAAGAGAGGTTGATTAGCGTTCAGGAGAGACATGTTCCTGTGAAAATGAGGGATAGAAATGGCAAGATTAGGGAACCATGGATGACAGGTGAAATTGTGAGACTAGCTAAGAGGAAAAAGGAAGCATACATAAGGTCCAGGCGGCTGAAGAAAGATGAAGCTTTGAAAGAATATCGGGATTGTAGCACAATCTGAAACGAGGAATTAAGAGGGCTCAAAGGGGTCCCCAGGTCCAGATGGGATCTATCCCAGTTTACTGAGGGAAGCGAGAGAGGAAATAGCTGGGGTCTTAACAGATATCTTTGCAGAATCCTTAAACACGGGTGAGGTCCTGGAGTACTGGAGAATTGCTAATGTTGTCCCCTTGTTTAAGAAGGGTAGCAGGGAAAATCCAGGTATTTATAGACCGGTGAGCCTGACGTCAGTGGTAGGGAAGCTGCTGGAGAAGATACTGAGGGATAGGATCTATTCCCATTTGGAAGAAAATGGGCTTATCAGTGATAGGCAACATGGTTTTGTGCAGGGAAGGTCATGTCTTACCAACTTAATAGAATTCTTTGAGGAAGTGACAAAGTTGATTGATGAGGGAAGGGCTGTAGATGTCATATACATGGACTTCAGTAAGGCGTTTGATAAGGTTCCCCATGGTAGGCTCATGGAGAAAGTGAAGGCGCATGGGGTCCAAGGTGTACTAGCTGGATGGATAAAGAACTGGCTGGACAACAGCAGGCAGAGAGTAGCAGTGGAAGGGAGTTTCTCAAAATGGAGACGTGTGACCAGTGGTGTTCCACAGGGATCCGTGCTGGGACCACTGTTGTTTGTGATATACATAAATGATTTGGAGGAAAGTATAGGTGGTCTGATTAGCACGTTTGCAGACGACACTAAGATTGGTGGAGTCGCAGATAGTGAAGGGGACTGTCAGAGAATACAGCAGAATATAGATAGATTGGAGAGTTGGGCAGAGAATTGGCAGATGGAGTTCAATCAGGGCAAATGCAAGGTGATGCATTTTGGAAGATCCAATTCAAGAATGAACTATACATTAAATGGAAAAGTCCTGGGGAAAATTGATGTACAGAGAGATTTGGGTGTTCAGGTCCATTGTTCCCTGAAGGTGGCAATGCAGGTAAATAGAGTGGTCAAGAAGGCATACGGCATGCTTTAATTCATTGGACGGGGTATTGAGTACAAGAGTTGGCAGGTCATGTTACAGTTGTATAAGACTTTGGTTCGGCCACATTTGGAATACTGCATGCAGTTCTGGTCGCCACATTACCAAAAGGATGTGGATGCTTTGGAGAGGGTGCAGAGGAGGTTCACCAGGATGTTGCCTGGTATGGAGGGCGCTAGCTATGAAGAAAGGTTGAGTAGATTGGGATTATTTTCATTAGAAAGACGGAGGTTGAGTGGGGACCTGATTGAGGTGTACAAAATCATGAGAGGCATAGACAGGCTGGATAGCAAGAAGCTTTTTCCCAGAGTGGGCGATTCAATTACTCGGGGACCCGAGTTAGCACTCTTCCTTCAGGACCACTCTCGTCTTTGTCCATGAGTATTCTAAAACTTATGCAATTGTGATCACTATTCCCAAAGTAGTCCCCGACTGAAACTTCAACCATCTAGCCGAGCTCATTCCCCAACACCAAGTCCAGTATGGCCCCTTCCCGAGTTGGACTATTTACATACTGCTCTGTAAAACGCTCCTGGATGCTCCTTACAAATTCTGCTCCATCTAGACCTCTAACACTAAGTGAATCCCAGTCAATGTTGGGAAAATTAAAATCTCCTATCGCCACCACCCTGTTGCTCCTACATCTTTCCATAATCTGTTTACATATTTGTACCTCTATCTCACGCTTGCTGTTGGGAGGCCTGTAGTACAGCCCCAACATTGATACCGCACCCTTCCTATTTCTGAGTTCTGCCCATATTGCCTCACAGCTCGAGCCCTCAATAATGCTTTACTTCAGCACAGCTGTGATATCCTCTTTGACCAGTAATGCAACTCCTCCACCCCTTTTACCTCCCTCTCTATCCCACCTGAACCATCGATATGCTGGGATATTTAGTTGCCAATCATGCCCTTCCCTTAACCAAGCCTCAGTAATAGCAATAACATCATACTCCCAGGTACTAATCCAAGCCCTAAGTTCATCTGCCTTACCTACTACACTTCTTGCATTAAAACAAATGCACCTCAGACTACCAGTCCCTTTGCTTTCATCATCTGATCCCTGCCTACTCTTTCCCTTAGTCACGCTGACTTCATTATCTAGTTCCTTACAGGCTTTAGTTACTACCTCCTTACTGTCCACTGACCTCCTCATTTGGTTCCCAACCCCCTGCCACATTAGTTTAAACCCTCCCCAACAGCGTTAGCAAAAGCACCCCCAAGGACATTGGTTCCAGTCAGGCTCAGGTGAAGACCATCCAATTTGTAATAGTCCCACCTCCCCCAGAACCGGTCCCAATGTCCCAAAAATCTGAACCCCTCCCTCCTGCACCATCTCTCAAGCCACGCATTCATCCTGACTATTCTTTCATTTCTACTCTGACTATCACGTGGCACTGGTAGCAATCCTGAGATTACTACCTCTGAGGTCCTACTTTTTAACTTGGCTCCTAACTCCCTAAATTCTGCTTGTAGGACCTCATCCCGTTTTTTTACCTATATCATTGGTGCCTATGTACACAACGACAACTGGCTGTTCACCCTCCCCCTTCAGAATGTTCTGCAGCCGATCTGAGACATCCCTGACCCGTGCACCTGGGAGGCAACATACCATTCGGGAGTCTCGTTTTCGACCACAGAACCGCCTATCTACTCCCCTTACAATCGAATCCCCGATGACTATAGCCCTTCCACTCTTTTTGTCGCCCTTCTGAACAGCAGAGCCAGCCACGGTGCCATGAACCTGGCTACTGCTGCCTTCCTCTGGTGAGCCATCTCCCTCAACAGTATCCAAAACGGTATACCTGTTTTGGAGGGAGATGACCGCAGGGGACACCTTCGCTGCCTTCCTGCTCTTTCTCTGCCTTTTGGTCACCCAGTCCCTTTCTCCCTCAGCAATCCTAATCTGCGGCATGACCAATTCGCTAAACGTGCTATCCACGACCTCCTCAGCATCGCGGATGCTCCAAAGTTAGTCCATCCGCAGCTCCAAAGCCGTCATGCGGTCTAACAAGAGCTGCAGCTGGACACACTTACCGCACGTGAAGGAGTCAGGGACATCAGCCGTGTCCCTGAGCTCCCACATTGAGCAAGAGGAGCATAACACGGGTCTGAGATCCCCTGCTATTTTTAATCTTAAGCTTAACTTAGTCTGAACTTTAGAAAAAATGAAAAAGGAACGAAAAGATTTTACCAATCACACGATAAAAAATAAGTAGAAAAAGCCTTACCTTATCTACACACCACCGAGTCCTTTTTTTTTGGTTAGAGGAGGAGGGCGGGTGGGAGACACTACCCACCAAATACTAAAGCATTCCACAATGCAAGTTTTACAAATTCAACACAGGTTTCCTTTTCTGATTCTCGCTGGTCTGTTCTGATTCTATGAGAGATTACTGATGCTTATCCTTCACGTGAGCAGTCGTTCTTATCGCATGTGACTGTCCTGCTCCCAAACCCAGCATCTACTTACATTAAGGCAAATGGTACAGGAACGTCTCAGTGACTGAGACAAGTGAGTCTTGAGCTTAACCTGGGCACAGTGAGTGATCGGGGTTAATCTGACACTCCAGGGACAGTTTTCCAGGAGCTTTACTCTCTCTTTAACCTATGTAGTACCTTCTCTGAATGTATTCGATGGGACAGAGTAGACATGGGGAAGTTATTCCTTCAAGTGCATGTCCAAGTGTTTATTAAAAATGATGAGGGTTTATGTCTCTATCACCCTTTCAGGCTGTGAGGTCCAGTCCTCCACCAGCCACTGGGTAAAAAAACATAATCAGGAACAGGGTAGACATGGAGAAATTATTCCTTGAAGTGCCTATCGAACCATAGGACAATATCTCTCTCTGCCACTGACTCTTCCTCTCTGTATGTCTCTCTCCCTCTCTCTATCTCTCCATCTCTCTCTCTGGCTGTCTCTCCCTCTGTCTCGCCCTCTTTCTCTGACTGTCTTTCTCTCTTTCTCCACCTCTGTCCATGACTGTCTCTGTATGTCCCTCACACCATCTCACCCTTTCTCTCTTTTCATCTCTCTCTCTCCCTCCCTCCCTCCTTGGACAGCAATGATTTCAGCTATTTCGTGGTTAATTTCGAATCTGTAACACTTGCCCTGGCTGAAAATGTCACTGTAGTTTGACAATATCAAACACAGATCCAGTACTCACTCCTAAAACTCTTACACTAAAGCCCCAATACAGGACTGGAGAGAACACGGGGATTATTTCTGAGGTTCTATCAAGGTCTCCTCACACCCTGTCTCCTGCTTCCGCTGCTTGTAAAGTGTATCCGTTTTAATAATAATTTTTCAACAACATTATATGTAAAGTAAATATAAGTAAGTAGCTCAGCATCAAGTTCTAGACTTCGTAGCCAGTGGGAATAGTTACTCCCTGCATATCCTGTCAGGTATCCCTTATGATTTTGAAAACTTTCAGCAAATCACCCCTTAACCTTCTAAATTGCAGGGATACAGAGTAAATCTCCATCTACACTGCCCCATTAAACACTCCCAAGCCAAGCATAGTGTGGGGTTCCAAACAGAGTAAATTTCCATCTGCACTGTCCCTTCACACACTCCCAGGGAAGGGGTAGTGTGGGGTTAGATACAATGTAAAGACAGGGCCTATTGTATTATAAACAGAGAAATGGTCTTGTGCAGTACAAACTGAGACCGGGTGAAACGCAGCATAAGCAAAGACCTGGCCTAGTGTAACAAACCGAGACGTTGTCTCATGCAGTAATAACCGAGGCAGGGTGTAGCACAGTATTAGCTGAAACAGATTGCTGGTCTTAAACAGACGAAGACAAGGTCACTAATCGTGGAGCTAATTCATTTGGCGATGAAGGGATGGAGTGTTATGTATTTAGTTAGCTAATAACACAAATTGAGGTGAGACTAAGCTGTAAGGAAGACACAGAGAGAATACATAATATAGAGTATTGACAGGTTCAGTGAGTGGACAAGAATGTTTCTGATGGAATATCCTGTGGAGAAAAGTAAGTATTCACTTTGGCTGAAAGAAAATGTCATTGGCATTGAAATGATTGTCTTTTATCGACCACATTATTTACTCACGTCAAAGATGCTGATGTAATGTGTTCATTCAGGTGAGTGCAACTAATAGCAACAATCAGGGTTATAACCATGTCAGTGGAGAATTATCCCAGTGCATAAATTAGGGCACATATGAATGGATCAACTCAGAATGCCTGCTGGAGCTGCGGGTTCCAATCTAACAGAAGTCTCTGATTCTCACAGAAATGGGACATTCATTAATTCTTCAGATTGTCTCCATTTACTATCCTGTACTTGCAGCAGTTGGAGTTCCTGGTAAGTCTGTATATCAGTTGTTAATGATGTAAATCGGTTTCAGCTGTGCTGCTGTACTCGGTATTATTTCTCACTGTGCGTGTGACACAGTCACCTGTACTTTTCCAGCAATTTATCGATGGAATCTGCTCATTGTCTACTATTTCAGTCTTGCAGGAACTACATTAAGTCTTGAATGGTATTGGCTTAAGGAACCCTGGCATAGTTACTGAAATATTCTGTGGATTGAATGTGTTTGAATCAGGTGTCTCGGTTAAGATCAACAATCAGGCCAACAAGGGATTTTCAGTTTAATGATGTGGAACTAACCGCTCCTGAAATATTCTGATGAACGTTTTTTCAGTGATTGATACTGAACCATCTCACAGTATTAATACCACAAGGGGACAGAACAATGTCCTCCCTCCCCATAACAGGGTTCAGTTCAACTGGGATTTCAATGTATTTATTGGTTATCATTGTTATAAAATATTATTTCATTCTATGTGTGTCTCATGCTGCTTCAGACGTCTGGCCACTGAACTGAGTTTGCTGCTGACACTTTCAAATCTCCTTCTCTACTTCACTTTGGAGCCTTCATTGTCACTGGAACACATTGTAAAATAGAAAGTGTTGATGTGATGTTTTATTGGTTTACACTCATCGGTTGGAATCAAGAGTCTTTCCATTTATCCGTAGATTATCAGCTGCAGCGCTGATGTTGCTGTTTTATTAATTAAACAATGCCACATTATAACGGTTTACTTTACAAGGAGCAGGGAGAACGTAAGCTAAGGAAAGAGATAACCAGAAGGAAAAAGAGAAAGAAACAGCAGTGTGAATAATTCACTAACATAAAGTGCTGTAATATCCAGAGCAATTAGTGAGAGAAACTGTGAGTTGAAGTTGTCTGTTGTCAGATTGTGTTAATTTTACTGTTGGACTTGATCGTCTGTGTTTACCTCTGTCAGGTCGTCACTTTGTTTTGTAGTAAGTTTTGATTCCTTACTTACTGACTGAATAAACAGAATAGAATCAGTTCTTCACTGATGATAATTCATTATTTAGATACTGCGCTTTAAAATCACTGTGACTGGTGAATTCAATAAAGAGCCAGGCTGATACCAGAAATATATCTGAATTTATATTTAATTGACTGCAAAAACTAAATGTATTGACTATATCGTATAACTAAAGAACTGTTCTCCAACACCAATAACAACAGGTATTATTGTTTGAATGTATGAATTGAGTTGTGTTACTGGGATCTATAGGTTAGATTTCCTCTAACGCTCTGCTGCAGTCTCTCTCTCTCTCTCTCTTTGTGAATCGCAGCCTCTTCTCTCACTGTGTTGAATCCTGTGTCCTCGTCCATTGCTTCAGTTTATCCACTTTCCCAAACCAGTTGCTCCTGTCTCTCCTTCAGCTCTAACATGTCCTTTTCCTTCTTTCCCTCCCAATCTCACTCACTTGCTTCACCTCCAGCTGCTTGGTCCAACTTGATCGGAATATAGGAACATACGAGCAGGAGGAGGCCATTCAGCCCATCCAGCCTGCTATGCCATTGTGGATCATGGCTGATACGAGCACTCAAACTCACCGCAACAGCTCTCAGCGTTTTCTCATTTTGCACCAGCCCCTGTCGGTTCTCTGAACCCACAGCAACAAACCATCTGCACATCCCGCTGTTCCCAAAACATCCCGAACAACAGTCTGGAGACAAATTTTCATATAACCCATTGGATTCCATCTCTGTATTTCTTATTTCCCCACCGGTACTGCATCCTCACTCAGTACATCCAGTCGATCCGGTTTTGACCATATTCACTTTCTGTATCAATTTCCCAGTTCAGTATTAATAATTATGTTTTATACATTTCACTGTGGCAAAGCACTGCCCAGGTCAATGAATTAGTTTTCACTGCTCGATTCAGCAACAAAGCTGGAAATTTCGGCCTGAATCTTATCAAACTAATGCTTTGTCTCAAATTCTGATCAGTAATTTCTCTGCTTCCTTTTCACTCTCTTCCAGTTAACTTGGTGACGATTGTGATCCTGTCCCGAGGAAAGTGCGGTCTCTCCAAATGTATCACTGTCTTACCTGGTGGGAATGGCAGTGTCTGATCTCCTGGTCGTTCTCACTAATCCCATATTGTTTTGGATTGTTTTAATTTATTTCCCAGATTCATTCCTGAACATTACTCCTGTCTGTTCTCTGATTGTTGCTCTGTCTTCTGCAGCCACAGTTATTTCTGTCTGGCTCACAGTCGCTTTCACCTTTGATCGATTTATGACCATTTACTGTGAGAAGCTGAAAACAAAATATTGCACTGAGAAAACAGCGGCTGTGGTTGTAGGAACAGTGAGTGTGATGGGCTCTTTAGAGTCTGTCCCAATTTACTTTGTAAATAAACCAATTTACATTATTGATAATGTTCCCATGGGTTGTAACTTTAAACTGAGTTTCTTCACTTCCCCCACATGGCGGGCATTTCAATTGTTTAACTACATTTTAACCCCTTGTGTCCCGTTCATTCTGATTTTGCTGTTCAATGTTCTGACTGTCAGACGGATTTTATTCTCCAGTAAAGTCCGCAGGGGATTCCGTGGCCACAGCAATGGCGAGAATCAGAAGGACCCAGAGATGAAGAATCGCAGAAAAACAATTATTTTACTCTTCAGTATATCCGGTAGTTTTATACTGTTATGGATGACCCGGGTTGTGTATATGATTTATAGTCGAATTGCAGATATGCAGTCTTTCTACTCCGACATTAACCCTGACGGTATCACAAATCACACATCACTAATGCTGCAGGCTCTCAGTTCCTGCACCAACACCTGTATTTACACTGTGACCCAGACTAAATTCAGACAGGAGCTCAAGAAGGCATTGAAATACCCTTTCGATCTCATTGTTAAATTAGTGAAATCATAGAAAGAGCTGAAGGGTTTCAAACACTGGAACTAAGTCCTATTTCTTATTCCATTCCCTATAGTCCCCACAGGACAGTAAGTACATTTTATATTCACAGCACTGAGCCCTGAAATGAATTTAAATCTGATTCTGAGATTTATATTTAGTTGATAATCTGACTTATTGAGGCGGAACTTGCTCTGCAGATGATTCATGATTATTTTTGTTAAAGAAAGCATCACGGAAAAGGACAGCTGGATTCAACTAAACTCACCCTGGACCCACAGAAAAATAGACAAAGACGCCAATTACAGTGATTGAGAGATGGTGAGAGGGGCATTATATGCAGTGAGACCAGGACACCAGCAGATGGAGATGGTGAGAGGGGGACAGTAAATGCAGTGAGGCAGGGACAACAGTAGATGGAGATGGTGAGGAGGGGACAATAACTGCAGTGAGGCAGGGACTCCAGCAGATGGAGATGGTGAGAGGGGGGACAGTAACTGCAGTGAGACAGGGACACCAGCAGATGGTGATGGACAGAGGGGGACAGTAACTGCAGTGAGACAGGGACACCAGCAGATGGAGATGGTGAGAGGGGGGACAGAAACTGCAGTGAGACAGAGACAGCAGCAGATGCAGCTGGTGAGACTGTCAGAAACTGCAGTGAGTCAGGGACACCAGCAGATAGAGATGGTGAGATGGGGGACAGTAACTGCAGTGAGACAGGGACAGCAGCAGATAGAGATGGTGAGAGGGGCAGTAACTGCAGTGAGACAGGGACACCAGCAGATGAAAATGGTGAGAGGGGGCAGAAACTGCAGTGAGACAGGGACACAAGCAGATGCAGATGGTGAGAGGGAATGAAAATGCAGTGAGGCAGGGACACCAGCAGATGGAGATGGTGAGGGGGGGGGTCAGTAACTGCACTGAGGCAGGGATAGCAGCAGATGGCTATGGTAAGAGGGGGGACAGTATCTGCAGTGAGACAGGGACACCAGCAGATGGTGAAGGACAGAGGGGGACAGTAACTGCATTGAAACAGGGAATCCAGCAGATGGAGATGGTGAGAGGGGGACAAGAAGCGCAGTGAGACAGGGACACCAGCAGATGGAGATGGTGAGAGGGGGACAGTAAGCGCAGTGAGACAGGGACACCAGCAGATGGAGATGGTGAGAGGGGGGACAGTAACTGCAGTGAGACAGGGACATCAGCAGATGGAGATGGTGAGAAGGGGCAGAAACTGCAGTGAGACAGAGACACAAGCAGATGCAGATGGTGAGAGGGGGACAGTAAGTGCAGTGAGGCAGGGACACCAGCAGATGGAGGTGGTGAGAGGGGGGACAGTAACTGCAGTGAGACAGCGACACCAGCAGATGGTGATGGACAGAGGGGGACAGTAACTGAAGTGAGACAGGGAAACCAGCAGTTGGAGATGGTGAGAGGGTGACAGTAAGCGCAGTGAGACAGGGTCACCAGCAGATGGAGATGGTGAAAAGAGGGAGAGTAACTGCAGGGGGACAGGGACACCAGCAGATGAAGATGTTGAGAGGGGGACTGTATGCGCAGTGAGACAGGGACACCAGCAGATGGAGATAGTGAGAGGGGGGACAGTAACTGCAGTGAGTCAGGGACACCAGCAGATGGTGATGGACAGAGGGGGACAGTAACTGCAGTGAGACAGGGACACCAGCAGACGGAGATGGTGATTGAGGGCAGACCTTGCGTTGTAATATGGGCACAAGCAGATGCAGATGGTGACAGGGACTGAAACTGAAGTGAAACAGGGGGCACCAGCAGATGGAGATGGTGAGAGGGGCAGAAACTGCAGTCAGACAGGGACACCAGTAGCTGGAGATGGTGAGAGGGAGACAGTAACTGCAGTGAGACGGCGACACCAGCAGATGATGGCGGCACAGTGGCACAGTGGTTAGCACCGCAGCCTCACAGCTCCAGCGACCTGGGTTCAATTCTGGGTACTGCATGTGTGGAGTTTGCAAGTTCTCCCTGTGTCTGCGTGGGTTTCCGCTGGGTGCTCCGGTTTCCTCCCACATGCCGAAGATTTGCAGGTTGATAGGTTAATTGGCCATTATGAATTTCCCCTAGTATAGGTAAGTGGTAGGGAAATATAGGGACAGGTGGGGAAGTGGTAGGAATACGGGATTCGAGTAGAATTAGTATAAGTGGGTGGTTGACGGTCGGCACAGACTCGGTGGGCCGAAGGGCCTGTTTCACTGCTGTATCTCTAAACTAAACTAAACTAAGATGGGGACAATAACTGCAGTGAGACAGGGACACCAGCTGATGGAGATGTTGAGAGGGGGACAGTAAGCGCAGTGAGGCAGGGACACCAGCTGATGGAGATGGTGAGAGGGGGGACAGTAACTGCAGTGAGTCAGTGACACCAGCAGATGGCGATGGTGAGAGGGGGACAGGAAGCGCAGTGAGACAGGGACACCAGCAGATGGAGATGGTGAGAGGAGGGAGAATAACTGCAGTGAGACAGGGACACCAGCACATGAAGATGATGAGAGGGGGACAGTAAGCGCAGTGTGACAGGGACACCAGCAGATGGAGGTAGTGAGAGGCAGGACAGTAACTGCAGTGAGACACGGACGCCAGCAGATGGTGATGGACAGAGGGGAACAGTAACTGCAGTGAGATTGGGAAACCAGCAGATAGAGATGATGAGAGGGGGCAGTAACTGCAGTGAGGCAGGGACACCAGCAGATAGAGATGGTGAGAGCTCTCAGAAATTGCAGTGTGACGGGGGCACAAGCAGATGCAGATGGTGACAGGGACTGAAACTGAAATGATACAGGGGGCACCCGCAGATGGAGATGGTGAGAGGGGCAGAAACTGCAGTGAGGCGAGGCACCAACAGTTGGAGTTAGTGAGAGTGGACATTAATTGCGTTGAGACAGGGGCACCAGCAGATGGAGATGGTCAGAGGGGACTGTGGCTGCAGTGAGACAGGTGCACCAGCAGATGGAGATGGTGAGAGGGGACAGTAATTGCAGTGTAACAGGGACACCAGCAGATGGAGATGGTGAGAGGGGACTCTAATTGCAGTGTAACAGGGAAACCTGCAGATGGAGATGGTGAGATGGGGACAGTAACTGCAGTGAGAGAGGGACACCAGCACATGGAGATGGTGAGACGGGGGACAGTAACTGCAGTGTAATAGGGAAACCTGCAGATGGAGATGGTGAGATGGGGACAGTAACTGCAGTGAGGCAGGGACACCAGCACATGGAGATGGTGAGAGGGGACAGTAACTGCAGTGAGACGGGGACACCAGCAGATGGAGATGGTGAGAGGGGGACAGTAACTGCAGTGAGACAGGGACACCAGCAGATGAAGTATAGGAGTGAAAATATCTCTGCGCATTGTTGGGCTGGAGAAGATTACCGATATGGGGAGGGACAAGGCCATGGAGGGATTTGAAAAAGAGAAGGATGAGAGTTTTAAAATTGAACTTTGCTTGACCGGGAGCAAATGTACGTCAGCGAGCACAGGTGTGATGGGTGAATGGGACTTGGTGCATATGAAGATATGGACAGCAGAGTTTTATATTACTTCAAGTTTACAGAGGATAAAATGTGTCAGGCAGACTGGAATGCACTGGAATAGTCAGGTGTAGAGTTAATAAAGGCATGGATGATGCTTTCAGCAGATGATCTGAGGCAGAAGCAGAGTCTGGCTGAGTTCCGCTAGTGGAAATAGGTGGTCTTAGTGATGATACAGGTAGTTGGTTGGAAGGTTATCTTGGGATCAATTTTGAGACCAAGGTTGCGAACAGATGATTGTCTGGAGATGGATGAGGTCGATGGCTGGGGTGCAGAGTTTGTGGTGGGGACTAGCGGCGTTAATGACTTCAGACTTCCCAATATTTATTGGAGGAACTTTCTTCTAGTCCAGTATTGGTTGTCGGCCAAGCAGTCTGTCTACATAAAAACAGTGGAAGGGTCGAGACGTGGTGGTGTGCTGGAGTTGGCTGTCGCTGACATACATGTGGAAGCTGCTGCTGTGTTTTCTGATAATGACGCCGAGGGGTATGTGAAGATGATATATAACATGGGATCAAAGATAGATCCTTGGAGGACACCAGAGGTAACTGTAGGAACAAGAAAATAAGCTATTTTAGGTGATTCTCTTGCTATGAACCAGGCGAGTGCTGTCTTGCCCAGCTGGAAGATGGTGGACAAGTGTTGAGAGTGAAATGGTGTGGTCAGCCTTGTCAATGGCTGCAGAAATGTGGAGCAGGACAAGGAGGGATAATTTACCTTTGTTACAGGCACATGGATGTTATTTGTGACTTCGAGAGCCATTTTGATAGTGTCACTGGGGCGATATTCAGCAGGTAGTTCTGGGAAATATGGGCTTGGATTTGGGAACAGCAACACATCAAGGACTGCGGAGAGGAAAGGAAAGTTGGAGGTGCCAAGTTTGCAAGGATGGATGTGATTCTGGGATTTTTACTTATATTTCTGTGATTCTCATAAAGTCAAAGAGTTAAAGAGTCGTACAGCATAGAAACAGGCCTTTGTGCCCACCACGTCCATGATGACCATAATGCCGATCTATACTAATCCCACCTGCCTGCATTAATTCCATATCCCTCTATGCCTTGCTCATTCAAGTACCTGTCCAGATGTCTCTTAAATGTTGCTACTGTTCCTGCCTCCACCACCTCCTCTGGCCGCTTATTCCTGATACCCACTGTTCTTTGTGTGAACAATTTACCCCTTTGATCCCTTTTAAACCTCCTCCCTCTCACCTTAAATCTATGCCCTTTAGTTTTACTCACCCCTACCATGGGAAACTGACTGTGGCTATTTACCCTATCTATGCCTCTCATAATTTTATATACCTCTATCATGTCCCCTCCCAGCCTTCATCGCTCCAGGGAAACCAGACCCAGCCTATCCAATCTCTTTTTATGACTCAAGCCCTCCAAACCAGGCAACACCCTTGTGAATATTTTCTGCAGCCTCTCTAGCTTAATCAGATCTTTCCTGTAGTGCGGTGACCAGAACTGCGCACAGTACTCCAAATGCGGCCTAACCAATGTGATGTATAACTGTAACATGACGTCCCACTCTTGTACTCAATGTATTGGCTGATGAAGACAAGCATGTCATACGCCTTCTTCACCACCCTGTCTATCTGTGTTGCCACTTTCAGGGAACTATGTTCTTGCACCCCAAGATCTCTCTGCTCAACAACACTCCCCAGGGCCCTGCTATTCACAGTATATGTCCTCCCTTGGTTTAACTTCCCAAAGTGCATCACTTCACACTTGTCTGCTTTACATTCCATTTGCCAATCCCTTGCCCACTTTCCCAGTTGATCGATATCCTGTTGTAACCTTAGACAACCTTTTTCACTGTCCACTTTCCCACCAATTTTGATGTCATCTGAAAACTTACTAATCATGCCTCTGACATTCACATCCAAGTCTTTAATATATATGACAAACAACAGAGGGCCCAGCACCGATCCCTGTGGCACACCACTGGTCACCGGCCTCCAATCTGAAAAACAACCCTCCACTACCACCCTCTGCCTCCTATCATCAAGCCAATTTTGTATCCAATTTGCCAGCTCACCCTGGGTCCCATGTGTTCGAAACTTCTGGACCAACCTACCATGCGGGGCCTTGTCAAAGGCCTTGCTAAAGTCCATGTAGACAACTTCCATCACCTTACCCTCGTCAGTCCTCTTGGTCACCTACTCAATATACTCAATGAAATTCGTGAGACATGATTTCCCACGCACAAAGCCATGCTGACTATCCCGAATCAGACCTTGCCCTTCCAAATGCACATAAATCCAGTCACTCAGAATCCCTTCCAATAACATTCCCACCACTGATGTAAGGTTCATCGGCCTGTAGTTCCCTGGCTTATCCCTGTGGCCCTTCTTAAATAGAGGCACAACGTGACCTATCCTCCAACCTTCCAGTACCACACCCGTGGCTTTCGATGGCACAAAAATCTCTTCCAGGGTCCCATCAATCTCCTCCCTTGCTTCCCACAGCATCCTAGGATACACCTGGTCAGGCCCTGGAGATTCATCCACCTTAATGTGGTCCAAAACCTCCTCCTTTGTAATGTTGATATGCTCCAGGATATCGCTGTTCCCTCCATTGAACTCACTAGCTTCCATGACCTTCTCCGCGATAAATACAGACGAGAAAGATTCATTTAAGACCTCGCCCATTTCCCATGGCACCACACATAGATTGACACTCTGATCGTTAAGGGGACCTACTCTCTGCCTAGCTACCCTTTTACTCTTAATATACTTATAGAATCTTTTAAGAATCTCCTTTAGTTTATTTGTCAGGGAAATCTCATGGTCTCTTTTCACCCGCCTAATTTCCTTCTTAAGTTTAGTCTTACATCCCCTCTACTCCTTGAGGGACTCGCTTGATCCCAGCTGTCTATACCTGAGATATGCCTCCTTCTTTGTCTTGACCAGACCCTCAATATCCCTCGTGAACCAAAGTTCCCTGAACTTGCCAGTTTGCCCTTCCATCTAACAGGAACACGCCCTGAACTCTTGCTATCTCACTTTTAAAAGCCTCCCACTTGCGAGACGTCCCTTTACCTGTAAACAGCCTCTCTCCACCAGCCTTTGAGAGTTCCTGTCTGACGCAATCGAAATTAGCCTTCCCTCAATTTAGGACTTCAACCTGAGGACCAGTCCTATCCTTTTCCATAACTATCTTGAAGCTAATAGAGTTATTTATTTATTTAGAGATACAGCACCGAAACAGGCCCTACGGCCCACCGAGTCTGTGCCGACCAACAACCACCCATTTATACCACTCCTACATTAACCCCATATCCCCCACCACATCCCCACCATTCTGCTACACACTACCTGCATTAGGGGAAATTTACAATGGTCAATTTATTTATCAACCTGCAAGTCTTTGGCTGTGGGAGGAAACCGGAGCACCCGGTGGAAATCCACGTGGTCATAGGGAGAACTTGCAAACTCTACACAGGCAGTACCCAGAACTGAACTCGGATCGCTGGTGCTGAGTCTGCGGTGCCAACCAATGCGCCACTGTGCCGCCCAGATGGTTACTGGGCCCAAAGTACTCACCCACTGACACATTAGCCATCTGCCCAGCCTCATTTCCTAAGAGGAGGTCGAGTGTAGCCCTTGTCTAGTTGGGCCCTCCACATACTGCTTCAGAAAACTATCCTGGACACACTTAACAAATTCTTCCCCATCTGATCCCTTCGAACTAAGGCAGTCCCAGTCAATATTAGGGAAGTTAAAATCATCTACGATTACAACCCTATATTCTGCCAGTTTAAAATTAGGGTCATTAGTTTTGTGACTAAGCTTGGAATCTTTTTCCCATCCAGCACCGAGGCTGCATATTTCATCTGCACAACATTGTCTGCCACTGCTCATATGTCATTCGCATCACTATTAAAACTGAAACATGCTTTCTTCAGCTCCAGATTCACTGTCCAATATTTTCTTGCTGTTCTCCCAATTCCTTTCCTTTCTGAACTCCAATTTGTCCAAAACTTTGCTACTTGTAATTTATTCTGTCAGAGTGCCTCTCTCTGATTTAGTATGCTTTGCTATTTTTTCCCCAAAATATAGTTAATTGATAAAAATTGGTAAAAAAAAAAAAATCATTTCAAATCAGTTCAAAGCAGCTACAATTTGACATTCCAGATAGTGCAAAGGAAATCAGTGGCCTTCAATACAGAAGTGAGTTGCCTCACAACTCTTCCATTTCATTTTAGATGCATTGTACATTTTACAGCAAACACAAACACACAGCCAGAGGGATTTCCCATATTTTCAGACCCTCTGTTCACTATGGTGGGGGGATCTAGCACAGTGGTCTTTCCCCATTGAGCCTTTGCAGCGGCTGCCCCAAATTTTAGTGCGTCCCTCAGCACGTAGTCCAGGACCTTGGAATGTGCCAGTCTGCAACACTCGGTCGTGGACAACTCTTTGCATTGGAAGACAAGCAAGTTTCGGGCAGATCAAAGAGCGTCTTTCACCGAATTGATGGTCCTCCAACAACAGTTGAATTTTATCTCAATGTGCGTTCCTGGGAACAGCCCGGAGAGCAGAGGCTACAATGTTACAGATCTGCTTGGAATGAACCTCGACAAAAACCACTGCATCTCTTTCAACAACTGCTTTGAAAAGGCACATACCACACCTGCTTTGCATCTTACCCGGCTTGCAGTTGTCTTATCCAATCACAAACTTCGCACCTAAGTTCCTTCTTCCCCTATTTAAAACAAACCTGTTGGTCATGCCTACTCTGTAACTTGCACTGTGTAACATCTAACTTTGCCTCTGTGAATTACCTGGGGATATTTCCCTAATTTTCCAATGATCTATTAATAGACCACACTGTTGAAAAGATAATTTGCATTTCTGTTGCATTATTTTTTTAAACTGGATTTTTTACTGCTGTTTTGGATATCAGATGATTGCCCATTTAACATGCAAATTAATTAAATTAGTAATTTCCAGTCAGTAATACGTTTTATAGCAAAATGCTTAACTATCTGTGACAAATAATTGTGATTGCTTTCGTAAGTCAAAGTGGAGGGAGAATTAGAATTAGAACATTACAGCGCAGTACAGGCCCTTCGGCCCTCGATGTTGCGCCGACCTGTGAAACCATCTGACCTACGCTATTCCATTTTCATCCATATGTCTATCCAATGACCACTTAAATGCTCTTAAAGTTGGCGAGTCTACTACTGCTGCAGGCAGGGCGTTCCACGCCCCTACTACTCTCTGAGTAAAGAAACTACCTCTGACATCTGTCCTATATCTATCACTCCTCAACTTAAAGCTATGTCCCCTCGTGTTTGCCATCACCATCCGAGGAAAAAGACCCTCACTATCCACCCTATCTAACCCTCTGATTATCTTATATGTCTCTATTAAGTCACCTCTCCTCCTCCTTCTCTCCAACGAAAACAACCTCAAGTCCCTCAGCCTTTCCTCGTAAGACCTTCCCTCCATACCAGGCAACATCATAGTAAATCTCCTCTGCACCATTTCCATAGCTTCCACATCCTTCCTATAATGCGGTGACCAGAACTGCACGCAATACTCCAGGTGCGGTCTCACCAGAGTTTTGTACAGCTGCAGCATGACCTCGTGGCTCCGAAAATCGATCCCCCTACGAATAAAAGCTAACACACCATATGCCTTCTTAACAGCCCTATTAACCTGGGTAGCAACCTTCAGGGAATTATGCACCTGGACACCAAGATCTCTCTGTTCATCTACACTACCAGGAATCTTCCCATAAGCCCAGTATTCTGCATTCCTGTTACTCCTTCCAAAGTGAATCACCTCACACTTTTCCGCATTAAACTCCACTTTCCATCTCTCAGCCCAGCTCTGCAGCCTATCTATGTCCCTCTGTACCCTACAACATCCTTCGGCACGATCCACAACTCCACCTACCTTAGTGGCATCCGCAAATTTACTAACCCACCCTTCTACACCCTCTTCCAGGTCATTTATAAAAATGACAAACAACAGTGGCCCCAAAACAGATCCTTGCGGTACACCACTAGTAACTAAACTCCAGGATGAACATTTGCCATCAACCACCACCCTCTGTCTTCTTTCAGCTAGCCAATTTCTGCTCCAAAGCTCTAAATCACCATCAACCCCATACTTCCGTATTTTCTGCAATAACCTACCGTGGGGAACCTTATCAAACGCCTTACTGAAATCCATATACACCACATCCACTGCTTTACCCTCATCCACCTGCTTGGTCACCTTATCGAAAAACTCAATAAGGTTAGTGAGGCACGACCTACCCGTCACACAACCGTGCTGACTATCGCTAATGAACTTATTCTTTTCAAGATGATTAGAAATCCTGTCTCTTATAAACTTTTCCAACATTTTACCCACAACCGAAGTAAGGCTCACAGGTCTATAATTACCAGGGCCGACTCTACTCCCCTTCTTGAACAAGGGGACAACATTTGCTATCCTCCAGTCTTCCGGCACTATTCCTGTCGACAAGGACGACATAAAGATCAAGGACAAAGGCTCTGCAATCTCCTCCCTAGCTTCCCAGAGAATCCTAGGATAAATCCCATCTGGCCCAGGGGTCTTATCTATTTTCACACTTTCCAAAATTGATAACACCTCCTCCTTGTGAACCTCAATCCCATCTAGCCTAGTAGCCTGAATCTCAGTATTCTCCTCGACAACATTTTCTTTCTCTACTGTAAATATTGACGCACAATATTCATTTAACACTTCCCCTATCTCCTCTGATTCCACACACAACTTCCCACTACTATCCTTGATTGGCCCTAATCTAACTCTAGTCATTCTTTTATTCCTGATATACCTATAGAAAGCCTTAGGGTTTTCCCTGATCCTATCCGCCAATGACTTCTCGTGTCCTCTCCTTGCTCTTCTTAGCTCTCCCTTTAGATCCTTCCAAGCAAGCTTGTAAATCTCAAGCGCCCTAACTGAGCCTTCACGTCTCATCCTAACATAAGCCTTCTTCTTCCTCTTGACAAGCACTTCAACTTCTTTAGTAAAGCACGGCTCCCTCGCTCGACAACTTCCTCCCTGCCTCACAGGTACATACTTATCAAGGACACGCAGTAGCTGCTCCTTGAATAAGCTCCACATTTCGATTGTTCCCATCCCCTGCAGTTTCCTTCCCCATCCTACGCATCCTAAATCTTGCCTAATCGCTTCATAATTTCCTTTCCCCCAGCTATAATTCTTGCCCTGTGGTATCTACCTGTCCCTGCCCATCGCTAAGGTAAACCTAACCGAATTGTGATCACTATCACCAAAGTGCTCACCTACATCTAAATCTAACACCTGGCCGGGTTCATTACCCAGTACCAAATCCAATGTGGCATCGCCCCTGGATGGCCTGTCTACATACTGTGTCAGAAAACCCTCCTGCCCACACTGGACAAAAACTGACCCATCTAAAGTACTCGAACTATAGTATTTCCAGTCAATATTTGGAAAGCTAAAGTCCCCCTTAACAACTACCCTGTTACTCTCGCCCCTGTCGAGAATCATCTTTGCTATCCTTTCCTCTACATCTCTGGAACTATTTGGAGGTCAATAAAAGACTCCCAACAGGGTGGCCTCACCTCTCCTGTTTCTAACCTCGGCCCATACTACCTCAGTAGACGAGTCCTCAAAAGTCCTTTCTGTCGCTGTAATACTCTCCTTGATTAACAATGCCCCCCCCCCCTCTTTTACCATCTTCTCTGTTCTTACTGAAACATCTAAATCCCGGAACCTGCAAAATCCATTCCTGCCACTGCTCTACCCATGTCTCCGAAATGGCCACTACATCGATATCCCAGGTACCAACCCATGCTGCAAGCTCACCCACCTTATTCCGGATGCTCCTGGCATTGAAGTAGACACACTTTAAACCAGGTTCTTGCTTGCCAGTGCCCTCTTGCGTCCTTGTAACCTTAACCCTGACCTCACTACTCTCAACATCCTGTACACTGGCACTGCATTTTAGGTTCCCATTCCCCTGCTGAATTAGTTTAAACCACCCCTAAGAGCACTAGCAAATATCCCCCCCCCCCCCCCCCCCAGGATATTGGTACCCCTCTGGTTCAGGTGAAGACCCTCCTGTTTGTAGATGTCCCACCTACCCCAGAAAGAGCCCCAATTATCCAAGAAACCGAAACCCTCCCTCCTGCACCATCCCTGCAGCCACGTGTTCAACTCCTCTCTCTCCCTATTCCTCGCTTCGCTAGCACGTGGCACGGGCAACAACCCAGAGATAACAATTATGTTTGTTCTCGCTCTAAGCTTCCACCCTAGCTCCCTGAATTTCTGTCTTAAATCCCCATCTCTCTTCCTACCTATGTCGTTGGTGCCTATGTGGACCACGACTTGGGGCTGCTCCCCCTCCCCCTTAAGGAACCCAAAAACACGATCCGAGACATCACGAACCCTGGCACCTGGGAGGCAACATACCAACCATGAGTCTCTCTCGTTCCCACAGAACCTCCTATCTGTTCCCCTAACTATGGAGTCCCCAATGACTAATGCTCTGCTCCTCTTCCCCCTTCCCTTCTGAGCAACAGGGAAAGACTCTGTGCCAGATACCTGTACCCCATTGCTTACCCCTTGTACGTCGTCCCCCGCAACAGTATCCAAAACGGTATACCTGTTGTTGAGGGAAACGGCCTCAGGGGATCCCTGCACTGCCTGCTGGTTCCCTCTCCTTCCCCTGACGGTAACCGATCTACCTACTTCTTTTACCTGAGGTGTGACTACCTCCCCATAACTCCTCTCAATAACCCCCTCCGCCTCCAGAATGATCCGAAGTTCATCCAGCTCCAGCTCCAGTTCCCTAACGCGGTTCTCGAGGAGCTGGAGTTGGGTGCACTTCCCGCAGATGCAGTCAGCAGGGACACTCTTGGCGACCCTTACCTCCCACATGCTGCAGGAGGAACATACAACTGCCTTAACTTCCATTCACTCTATTCTAAATTCCCAACAAATCTACTGAAAAACCAAAAAAAATGTCAAAACTTGTTAGGTTAGCAATCCAACGGACTGAACTTCTTAAATAAAAAAGCTTACCTTATAAACACAACAGAGTCCTTTTCTTTTTCGTTAGAGGTGGAGGGTGGGTGGAAGACACTACACGTTTCGTGACTCGGGTACAGCCACCACCCAAATATATAGTTTTTACTTACCCAGCAGTCCCCTGGTCCTCCGAAAACAAAAGGGAATTGACTTTTAAACTTCCACTGAAATTGACCTCTCAACAGTAAGCTCGCTCTCGCACCTCCGCTACTGTCAAAGCTGCAGTCACCAAAACTAAAAGAAAGAGATTTTAAACCACCCAAATATATAGTTTTTACTTACCCAGCAGTCCCCTGGTCCTCTGAAAACAAAAGGGAATTAACTTTTAAACTTCCACTGAAATTGACCTCTCAACAGTAAGCTCGCTCTCGCACCTCCACTACTGTCAAAGCTGCAGTCACCAAAACTAAAAGAAAGAGATTTTAAACCACCTGATGATTGATGACTGCAAACTGTTTTTTTCAGTTGTTATTTTTTTATTTGCCCCCTGCTAATTTCACTTTCCATTCTGCCTGTCTTCTCGACATCTAGTTTCAAATAATGAAAACCATTAACACAAAAACAATACCATTATCCAGCTAATGCCAAATGTTTATACATTTCCGATGACAAGTAGATCGCAAGGGATTTGTGCTCTAAACAGATTCTTGATTCTACTAAATAACTGTTCTGAGACTTGTTTTTTTAAAGCTATCTAGCATCAGGAAGTTGATAGTATATTAGCGGATGCCGATGGAGTGATCTATGTGCAATTCCAAGAGTTCAAAACTGGTCCAGGGTCTTAATGAAAGGCGAAGTTTTAAATCGTTTGTAAAATGCAATAGCTTTGAGCATTAAATGTAATTGATAATTCTCCTGTGTGCTTTATCTTTACTTGTGCAACATGTGTACAGTGTGGGGGGTCATTGGAAGAAGTGTATTCTGCTCGCAAATACTCTTGTTAAAGGGTGAGGCCTGTCCCTGCGTGCTGCCCTGGAGCTTCTGGGTTGCTGCGGGTGGAGGAGGCATTGGAAGCTGGGATAGAGATCCACATAAAGAATTTACTTTACAAGCTGTTTGCAGTTATAGAGTTTAATTTGTTGATATAATAGTTACATAAATTGAAAATTAAGGCTCCATTTTGGGCAACTCTATGCATTTGGTAAACTGTCCATCATTTAAAATGCATTCATTGTGAACGCACTTGGCACTGAGGGCTGAAAGCATGGTCAGTATTGTGTCATGCACTGCATCAATGTTTCCCTTTCTTTAACATCTTTGAAGGAAAGAGACGTATGTCATTAGCTTTTGTGTATAATTAAATAGATTCCCCAAACTGACACTCAGCTCAATTAAACATATTCAATCCCAATCACTTGTCACATTATGTTCACCGATTGTTAAAAGTTAGAGGCATCGCAGTGCAAGAAAATTGAAAAACAAATATGATGCCCCAAAACACTCCGAGGGCAACCCTGGAAATGCTGGACAGATAGTGTGCAGACAGTCTGTACCTGCCCTGGAAATGTTTAATGAAGCAGTGTTAATTGGTCGTTTGATCTGCAGCTACTCTGTTTAGCACATTCCACCCTCGCCTTTATGGGACAGTGCAGAGGGTGCTTTCCTCAATATCTAATCTGATAGACATACAAAACAAAATTCAAACTAAAGTAGCATGGAAGTCCTCAAGTGAACAGGTGTGCACCGCATGATCTGTCTCCAGGGACACATGGGTACAAACATAAACTCAGAAGAGGACAGGCAATCAGGGCAGAGAAAATCACCCGCACCCCCTCTGCCCATGGCCCGCTGCCAGAACCTATGAATTGTTACCTTGGCCAACCAGGAGCAGGTGGACGGGCCGATCTTCCTCCTGCACCTAACCCCCTGAGCGTCTGGTCTCCAAGGGTGAAGAGTATCGGGCTGAAGTGCAACAACAAGTTGAGGAACAGCCCTAATCATATGTAAGATATGACAAACATGACACGTGGACTTCTCCAGGCTGCTGAAATTATAGGCGGCCTGGGAGCAGATGACCCTCTTGAAAAGCTTATTGCACGGGACTTCCCTGTGCAACCATCTCCATACCAGGTCCCTGATGCAAAGGGGAAGGACGTCTGCACAGAGACATATCCACTGGGGATTCCCCTCTCTGGCAGATGTCAACACAGACTGCCATGTCGTGTCTGGGCACAGATGAGGGCGAGGAAGTAGAGAGTGTGCAGCAGCAGCCCATGCAGGAATGGCACAGAGGGCATTTTCAAGAGGCAGTTCAATCTGTACAGGACCAGCTTCTGATGAGAGTTTTTGTGTCTGTGTTCAAAGAGCACATCCAGTTGAGCCGTCGTCAGTTCAGCCAGGAGGTCGCCACACCTTCCAGCCTCCTCGACACACTCAATGAGAGGCGCCCCAGAGGCTTTGCCTACTCCTCCACCTGTCAGTACATCCCAGAGACGGCTTCCCGCACAGCCATCCTTTGGTGCCCCTGTGTATAGTGCATGGTGCTCTGTACAAAAGACATGAATTCCTTTGGCAGAGAATTCACCAGCCACTGACTCAACAGGAAGTTGGAAAATCACTGTCAACCCTGCAAAGTCCTCCTTACTGACATCTGTGGGCTTGTGCCAAAGTTGGGAGAGCTGTCCCACAAACTAGTCAAGCAACAGCCTGGCATATTCATACTCACGAATCATAACTTACAGACAATGTGCCAGACACTACCATCAACATCATTTGGCAGGACAGCTGGCAGGACAGACCCACCAAAGATGGCAGCATAGTGGTATACAGTCAGCAGGGAGTTCCACTAGGAGTCCTCAACATTGACACTGAACCCATGAAGCCTCATATCATCAGGTCAAACATGGGCAAGGAAACCTCCTGCTGCTTACCACCTACCACCCCAAAACTCGGCTGAAGATCAGTGGTTTTTCATGTTGAACACCACTTGGAGGAGGCACTGAGGGTGGCAAGGACACAGAATGTACTCTGGGTGAGGGACTTCGATGTCCATCACCAAGAGTGGCTCAGTAGCACCACTACTGACCGAGTTGGCCTAGTCCTAAAAGACATAACTACTAGACTGGGTCTGCGGCAGGTGCTGAGAGAACCACCAAAAGGGAGAAGCCTCCTTGACCTCGTACTCACCAATCTACCTGTCACAGATGAATTTGTCCATGACAATTGTGGTAGGAGTGACCACTGCACAGTCATTGTGGAGACAAAATCCCGCTTTCACATTGAGGATACCATCCATTGTGCTGTGTGGCATTACCGCTGTGCTAAATGGGATAAATTTTAAACACATATAGAAACGCGAAACTGAGCATCGATGAGGTGCTGTGAGCCATCAGCAGCAGCAGAATTATATTCAGCCACAATCTATAACCTCATGGCCCGGCACAACTCCAACTCTACCATTATCATCAAGCCGGGGGACCAACCCTGGTTCAATGAAGAGTGCAGGAGGGCATTCCAGTCGAAGCATCAGACACACCTCAGAATGATGTGTCAACCTGGCAGGCTGGCCCAGGTATGGACGGCGGACTTCCTTCCCTCAAGGACGTTAGTGAACCAGCTGGGTTTTTATGACAATCAATGATAGTTTCGTGGCATCATGACTGAGACTATCTTTCAATTCCTGTTTTTATATTGATCAATTGCACTTAGCAATTGCATTTAAATTCCAGCAGCTGCCCAGGTGGGATCTGATCCTGTGTCCCTCAGGCATTGTCCTGGATCTCTGGATTACTCGTTGAGTAACATGTCTCAGTGTCATTGGCCTTATCTTGTAACTCCAGGTTCCTACCACACCCTTCCTACTTTACCGTGACTTCTAGAGTGTCTCAGGATCCCCTGGCACATTCTATCTATCCGCTACTCTCTCGCTATTACTATCCCTCTGTTCCGACAGTGGCGGGAGAAATGCATTGTCAATTCTGTCCCATTACTCCATAGGCCACAGCATATTATTAAAGTTTTCCCAGCTAAGCGTAAAAAAGCCAAATTAATCACTTTACCACTCCTAGAATAAAACTGGATGAAATCAGGTATTTTAGATAACAAATGAACTATTTATTAATAAACTAAATATCAACACTATTAAGTTAAATTTATATCTGAAGAACTTGTAACTTATTATTTATTCGAACTCCCCAATTCATGCACATACATTGAAAAACTAACGGTTAACCAGTTGTACAAATTGTCTGAAAAAGGCTGTTCCTTAAGAATAAATAAATAACTGGGTTACAAATCTTTGTGAGTTACGGTCTTGGTTGATGAGGTGTCGACATTTGAGCAATCAGATGCCACTCGATTTCCACACACGGATTTGATAAACAGTCTTTACTTGATAGATATTTAAAGCACTTCAGCTGTAGCAGGCATCACACAGTTCCTTCAACATAGATTATAACGACAGTTCCATTATTTGGATTTTAATATTGGTAGATTTTAGTTGAAACATTACTGCGAATTCCAGAAAACACAATCCGTCAAGAGAGAATCAATCTTGAAGCAAAGACTCTGAGATTGGAAGTAAAGAAAAGCAATTTTTGCTGCCACATGTAATACAAATGTTCTCCAGGACAGCAAGTGCAGAGAAACTGGAACCTCCTGGATGTGGATAAGCGATGAACACAAATATCTCTGAATCCCAGGAGAGCAGAGGAAAGATATAGTCAGGAAGCAAAGGAAAACAATTGACACTTTATTGCAGCAGCAACCACTCTTTGTCAGAATCTGGAGGTCTTTATCACTAAGCTTTATATAAACTGGAGGTGAAAAGTGGAAAATTTTGAATACAATTTATGTTAAATGGCCTTTTTCCAGCTTTAAAAACCCTTGTAACATTAAAATGTCAAATGTTAAGAACGTTTTTTTTCCAATGATTACACTGACCAATGCAAGCAAATGGACCGCTGGGTGGAGCACGACCCAGAACTGTACTCCAGGGAAAACGTTGTCACTGATACCGCCCTCAATGCAGCCCAGTCCCTGCCAGTCGTGGATGAGCTAGACCAACAGCCAAAAAAATCGGAACTCAGTGATGCCATTGATTCTCTAGCCAGCGGAAAACCCCCTGGGAAGGACGGCATTACCTCTAAAATAATCAAGAGTGCCAAGCCTGCTATACCTTCAGCACTCTATGAACTGTTTTGCCTGTGCTGGGATGAGGGAGCAGTACCTCAGGACATGCACGATGCCAATATTATTACCCTCTACAAAAACAAGGGTGACCGCGGTGACTGCAATAACTACTGTGGAGTCTCCCTGCTCAGCAAAATGGGGAAAGTCTTTTCTCGAGTTGTTTTAAACAAACTCCAGAAGCTGGCTGAGCGTGTCTACCCTGAGGCCTAGTGCGGCCTTTGAGCACAGAGCTCCACCATTGACATGCTGTTCTCCCTTTGCCAGCTACAGGAGAAATGCCATGAGCAACATATGATCCTCTAAGTTGCTTTCATAGATCTCACCAAAGCCTTTGGCATCGTTCAGCAGATGTGGCTTCTTCAGACTACCAGCAAAGATTGGTTGTCCACAAAAACTAATAAGTATCATCACCTCATTCCATGAAAATATGAAAGGCAGAATTCAGCATAGCGTTGTCTCATTGGACGCCAAGAAAATGAACATTATGGGACAAGACGTCAGAAATGTTCCATCCATCAATATCGGCTACCACGCTCTGGAAGTGCTTCAAGAGTTCACCTACCTAGGCTCAACTATCATCAGTAACCTGTCTCTCAATGCAGAAAGCAACAAGCGCATGAGAAAGGCGCCTGCTGCTATGTCCAGACTGGCCAAGAGAATGAGGGAAAATAGCACACTGACACAGAACACAAAAGTCCGAGTGTTTCAAGCCTGTGTCCTCAGTACCTTGCTCTCTGGCAGTGAGGCCTGGATAATGTATGTCAGCCAAGAGTGACGTCTCAACTCATTCCACCTTCGCTGCCTCTGGAGAATCCTTGGCATCAGGTTACAGGACCGTATCTCCAATGCAGAAGTCCTCGAGGCGCCCAACATTCCCAGCATATGCACTTTAATGAGCCAATGGCGATTGGGATGGCTTGGCCATGTGAGCCACATGGAAGATGGCAGGATCCTCACGGATGCCTTGCACAGAGAGCTCGTCACTGGTATCAGACCCACCGGCCGTCCATGTCTCCACTTTAAAATCATCTGCAAATGCGACATGAAGTCCTGTTACATTGACCACAACTCATGGAAATCATTTGCTAGTCATCGCCAGAGCTGACGGACAGCCATAAAGGCGGGGCTAAAGAGTGGCAAGCGGAAGAGACTTAGCAGTTGACAGGACAAAAGACAGATGCGCAAGGAGAGAGCCAACTGAGTAACAGCCCCGACAACCAATTTTATCTGCAGCGCCTGTGGAAGAGTCTGTCACTCTAGAATTGCCCTTTTTAGCCACTCCAGGCGCTGCTTCACAAACCAGTGACCGCCTCCAGGCGCTTGCCCATTGTCTCTCGAGACATGGAGGCCAAAGATGAAGAAGAGGATTCCTTGACAGATATAACTGTAAATATGGGTCGGAATTGTGTGAAATGTCAGCAATTGTAAGCCTTCTCCTGGTTGCATCATGAACCTGGCTCTAGTTTCAGGCTTTGTCACACAAGTGGAATAGAAAATCCAAATGAAAACTGTCTGTTCCTCAAACTGCAGTCAAACAGGCCTCTCGAGAACAAGAAAACTCTTTGCCTGAATTTCAAGGTCGTGCTTTTCCGAACTTTCCATAAACTGGAGGTTGAATAGCGAAAGACATTTAATGCAATTTGTGTTAAATGGCCATTATCCAAACCGGCTGCTCCAGGTTTTAAATTGCAGTGTTTTTTCTGCTCTGTTAATAAGGTTTTTGCGGAGGGAGAGAGACACAAACATACAGACAGGTTTCTGGAATGATCCATTTGAACAGAGGCTAGAATATACCTGCCGCCACCATTCCCTGTTTACACAGAGACTCACCTTGGACAGGCCCATACCTGGGAGGGAGTGGCCAGCTTTCAACTGAATTATATTTTATTTATCTGTCACATTAGATAGAGGGTAAAGCGCCTTCTACTCTGTCCCATTAAACCTGAGGGTGGAATGTGCTGATAAGATGAGGTACGGATCAAATTACCAATTAAGACTGCTTCATTAAACATTCCCAAGGCAGGTGCAGACTGTATGAACACCATCTGTCCAGCATTTCCAGGGCGGCCCTCACATGGTTTTGGGGCAGAATATTTGTTTTTCAATTTTCTTGCACTGTGATGCCTGTAACGTTTCACAATCAGTGAATATAATGTGACAAGTGAGCTGAGTGTGAATTTGGAGAATCTATTAAATTATATTCTGTGAACTAAGAAATGTTCCTGGGGAATTGTGTAACATTGTTGTTCTTAATTTACTGTAACTAATATAAAGCAGAGATGTATTTTCCAACTGAGTAATGTTAATTCCAGACATTGAGCAGCAGCATTAACCCCTTACAATCTAGCTATTTTTAAACGATTGGATACTTTAAACCAGGTATTGGACAGATGTAAATTAATACCCACACAAACAATTGAACATAATCATTTGAATGACTATTAGAAAGAACAGCTGAAACCAATCTCTCAATCTGACAAGAACAATATGAAGTGGGAACTGATTTCTTTACAGATTTGGAATTATTTCCATGATCTGATGTAATCTTTTCATTCTAGGGGATAGATTTTAAATCCACTTCTCAGGATTAAGCTCAGGACTCACACATGGACACTGAGCCAATTTACAGGTCAGATCCGAAAAAGTATTTGAGAAGGGGAAATCAGACCTTTCTATTGCGTTAACATCATGGTTCCTTCCCAGGATCTTTGGAATAATCTGAGATATGTTCTATGCTCAGTATTTAATTAAAGCAACGGGCAGCACAGATAAATTTACTGACATACTTACTCTCCCTCTATTGTACAACACTACCTCTGATCAGCAAGCTCATGATCGTGGGAACATCAACATCTGCATGTTCCCCTCCAAACCACACACCATCCTGACCTGGAACTATATCGCTATTCCTTCCCTTTCACTGGGTCAAGGTCCTGGAACTCCCTTCCTAACAGCACTGTGAGTGTACATCCCCCTCATGGACTGCAGTTCTCATCATCACCTTCTCAAGGGAAATTAGATATGGACAATAATTGCAGGTCCAGCCAGCGGCGCTCACATCCAGTAAAAGAATAAAAATAATTAAGGTACACTGAAATAGAGTCTTTTTTTCTGAGGCAGTGACATCTTGCAACATGCACCAGTGTTGCACGGGGATGGCTAATGACAGTAGAAGTGAGGGCAATGATATACTTGTCTGGACAGTAACTGTAAATTTAAGTCAATGATGTAACTGGAAGCGTTGAGTCAATACGTTTGATGCCTGTACTGCATCTGGATGAGTAATAACCGTATAATAGCGATGCATCAAACATTTGGCCGGCCAGCAGCGGAAAAAATGAGATCAGTGATCTAGCTCGATGGCTATTTACTGTACAAGTGGGGGCACAGGAAAACCTGGATGTATAGTTACAGTACAAGTGAGATCCGTCATATATCTGATGGGTATTTACAGTTGAATTTAGGTCAGCGTAAATCTGGATGGGCAGTAAGCGTAAAAATGCGGCCGGTGATATATATGGATGGGTAGTTACAATATAAATGAGGTCCATGATATATATGGGTGGGTATTTACATTATAAGTCAGGTTTGTTATCTATCAGGATGGGTATTTACAGTAAAGGTGAAGTTGGTGATACATCGAGATTGATATTTAAGTACAAGTGAGGTCAGTGATAAATCCACATTTTATTTACAATACATTTATGGTCAGTTATATACCTGGGTGGTATTTACAATAATTGTGAGGTCAATGATATATCTGGATGGTTTTTACAATACAAGTGAGGTCAGTGATATATCTGGATGGTTTTTACAATACAAGTGAAGTCAATGATATATCTGGATGATATTTACAATACAAGTGAGATCAATGATATATCTGGATGGTGTTAACAATACAAGTGAAGTCAATGATATATCTGGATGACATTTACAATACAAGTGAAGTCAATGATATACGTGGATGGTATTTACAGTACGGGTGAGGTCAGTTATATATCTGGATGGTATTTACAATGCCAGTGAAGTCAATGATATATCTGGATGGTATTTACAATGCCAGTGAAGTCAATGATATATCTGGATGGTATTAACAATACAAGTGAGATCAATTATATATCTGGATGGTATTTACAATACAAGTGAAGTCAATGATATATCTGGATGTTATTTACAGTAAATGTGAGGTCAATGATGTATCTGGATGGTATTTACAATACCGTGTGATCAATGATATATCTGGATGATATTTACAATGCAAGTGAGGTCAATGATATATCTGGATGGTATTTACAATACAAGTGAGATCAATGATATATCTGGATGATATTTACAATACAAGTGAGGGCAATGATATATCTGGATGATATTTACAATACAAGTGAGATCAATGATATATCTGGATGATATTTACAATACAAGTGAGATCAATGATATATCTGGATGGTATTTACAATACAAGTGAGATCAATTATATATCTGGATGGTATTTACAATACAAGTGAAGTCAATGATATATCTGGATGTTATTTACAGTAAATGTGAGGTCAATGATGTATCTGGATGGTATTTACAATACCGTGTGATCAATGATATATCTGGATGATATTTACAATGCAAGTGAGGTCAATGATATTTCTGGATGGTATTAACAATACAAGTGAAGTCAGTGATATATCTGGATGATATTTACAATACAAGTGAGATCAATGATATATCTGGATGGTATTTACAAATCAAGTGAGATCAATGATATATCTGGATGGTATTTACAATACAAGTGAAGTCAATGATATATCTGGATGGTATTAACAATACAAGTGAAGTCAATGATATATCTGGATGATATTTACAATACAAGTGAGGTCAATGATATATCTGGATGGTATTAGCAATACAAGTGAAGTCAATGATATATCTGGATGATATTTACAATACAAGTGAGGTCAATGATATATCTGGATGGTATTAGCAATACAAGTGAAGTCAATGATATATCTGGATGATATTTACAATACAAGTGAGGTCAATGATATATCTGGATGGTATTAGCAATACAAGTGAAGTCAATGATATATCTGGATGATATTTACAATACAAGTGAGGTCAATGATATATCTGGATGGTATTTACAATACAAGTGAAGTCAATGATATATCTGGATGGTATTAGCAATACAAGTGAAGTCAATGATATATCTGGATGGTATTTACAATACAAGTGAAGTCAATGATATATCTGGATGGTATTAACAATACAAGTGAAGTCAATGATATATCTGGATGATATTTACAATACAAGTGAGGTCAATGATATATCTGGATGGTATTAGCAATACAAGTGAAGTCAATGATATATCTGGATGATATTTACAATACAAGTGAGGTCAATGATATATCTGGATGGTATTAGCAATACAAGTGAAGTCAATGATATATCTGGATGATATTTACAATACAAGTGAGGTCAATGATATATCTGGATGGTATTAGCAATACAAGTGAAGTCAATGATATATCTGGATGATATTTACAATACAAGTGAGGTCAATTATATATCTGGATGGTATTTACAATACAAGTGAAGTCAATGATATATCTGGATGGTATTAGCAATACAAGTGAAGTCAATGATATATCTGGATGATATTTACAATACAAGTGAGGTCAATGATATATCAGGATGGTATCTACAATACAAGTGAGGTCAATGATATATCAGGATGGTATCTACAATACAAGTGAGGTCAGTGATATATTTGGATTGGTATTTACAATCCAAGTGAGGTCAATGATATATCTGGATGGTAGTTACAATACAAGTGAGGTCATTGATATATCTGGATGGTATTTACAATACAAGTGAAATCAATGATATATCTGGATGGTATTTCCATTGCAAGTGAGGTCAGTGATATGTTTGGATTGGTATTTACAATACAAGTTAAGTCAATGATATGTCTGGATGGTATTTACATTACAAGTGAAGTCAATGACATATTTGGATTGGTATGTACAGTAAACATGAGATCACTAATGCATCTGGGTGAGTATTTACAGTAAACGTGAGTCCTTGATGTAAATTTACAGGACAATGAGATCACAAATGCCTTAATACTTCAGAAAGCCTAGAGCCATATAGAAAGTGCAGGGGTGAAGTAAAAAAGGGAAATTAGAAATGCAAAGGGAGTATATGAAAATTATTGGCAGATAAAATCAAGGAAATCCAGAAGATGTTTTATCAGTACATTAAGAGCAAGAGGATAACCAGAGAAAGGGTAGGGCCTATCAGGGATGAACAGGGGAACGTATGCGTGGATGTGGAAGATGTGGGCAGGATAGTTTATGAGCTTTTTGGCTCTGTCTTCACAAAGCAGAGGTTTGATACAGACATTGCAGTTAAAGAAGAGGAATGTCAAATCTTAGATATGATAAGCGTAATGAGAGAGGAAGTATTTGAAGGTCTGACATCCCTGAAAGTCGATAAATCAACAGGATCGGATGGACTGCATCCCAGGTTGATCAACGAAGGCAGAGAGGAAGTAGTGGATGCGCTGAGGATATTTTTCAAAACCTCACTAGATACAGGAGAGATACCAGATGATTGGAGGCCTGTGAAAGTTGTCCCATTGTTTAAGAACGGTGCGAGGGATAGGCCAAATAATTATAGGCCTGTCAGTCTGACCTCAGTGGTGGGAATATTGTTAGAATCTATTCTGAGGAATAGGATAAACTGTCTCTTAGAAAGGCATGGATTAATCAGGGATTGTCAGCATGGATTTGTTTGTGGAAGGTCATGCTTTACCAACTTAATTGAGTTTTTGAAAAAGTAACAAGGAGGATTGATGAGGGTAGTGCAATGGATGGGGGCTACATGGATTTTAGTAAGGTATTTGACAAGGGCCCACATGGCAGGCTGGCCATAAAAATGAAAGCCCATGGGATACAGGGGAATATGGCAGGTTGGATTCAGAATTGGCTCAGGGCCAGGAAACAACAGGTAATCGTCGATGGGTGTTTCTGCGAATGGAAAGCTGTTTCCAGTGACGTTCCACAGATCTCAGTTTGGGTCCCTTGCTATTTGTGGATATTAACGATTTGGACTTAAATGTGGGAGGCATGATGGGAAATTTGCTGATGACACAAAAACTGGCCATGTAGTTAATAGGGAGTTTGATAGCCACAGACTCCAGAATGGTGTCAATATTTTGGTTGTGAGAAGAAAAGTAGGAAACGGAATTCAATCCAGAGACGTGTGAGGTATTGCATTTGGGGAGGGCAAATAAAACAAGGAAATATACAATAAACTGGAGGATATTGAGAGGGGTAGAAGAAGCGAGAGACAATGTAGTGCATGTACACAGGTCCCTGAAGGTGGCAGGACGGGTGGATACAGTGGTGAATTAGGCATATGGATTGCTTTCCTTTATTGACCGAGGTATAGAGTACAGAAGCAAGGAGGTCTGTTGAATTTACTGCCCCAGAGTGCGTGGGTGCCGGGATATTGAATAAATTTAAGGAAGCTATTGGAAGATTTTTAATTTGTAAATGGTTGAAGGGTTATGGAGAAAGGGCGTTGAGGTTGAGATGAGAACAGCTCTGATAATATTGAATGGCAGAGCAGGATCGAGGGGCTGAATTGTCTACTCCTGCTGCTAGTACTTATGTTATTATGGTCCTTATTGGCCGAGGTGTAGAATACAAAAGCAGGGATGCTGGAACTGTATAAATCGCTGGTTAGGACACAGATGGAGTATTGCATACAGTTCTGGTCACCACATTACAGGACGCACATAATTGCTCTTGAGAGAGTACAGAGGAGATTAGCAAGAATGTTGCCAGGGCTTGAATGTTGCAGCCATGACGAACGATTGGTTAGACGAAGGTTGTTTTCCTTAGAACAGAAGAGGCTGAGAGGTGACTTAATAGAGTTGTACAAAATTATGAGGGGCCTAGATATAGTAGACAGGAAGGACTTGTTTGCCATAGTGGAGAGGTCATTTACCAGGGGGCACAGTTTTAAGGTGATTGGTAGAAGGATTAGAGCGGACATGAGGAAAAGCCTTTTTCACCCAGAGGCTGGTGGGTGTCTGGAATTTACTGTCAGAATTGGTGGAGGAGGCAGAAACCATTAATTCTTTTAAAAAGGTACCGGGACAGGCACCTGAAGTGCTGCAAACGGCAAAGCTGTGGACCAGGTACTGGAAACTGGGATTAGATTGGGCGGCTATCTTTTTAAGGCCGGCACACACACGATGGGCTGAATGGCCTCCTTCTGCGCCATAATTATTCTATGGTCCTATGGTTCTAATGGAACCAGGTGATGTCAGTCTCAGTGAAAGAGGCCAATGTCAGAGTAAGGAGAGATCATGGATTGTTTTGCTGCAGGTTTGCAGGAGAGGCTAGAGATAGGGAGGGGTGAGGACATGGAGGGGTTTTAACTCAGTGATACAGTTAGGGAAATGGGAGCCAATGCGAGCCAGTCAGAGTGAGGGTGATGGGCGAGTGGGTCTTGGTAAGGACTGGACATCAGCAGCAGAATTTTGGACAGGTTGATATTAACGTGTTGCCAGTCAGAATTGAACAGGAGGAATGGAGTCAGGAGGTGGCACAGTTCTAATTTTACTGACGACATTACCCAATATAGAAGAAACAGGTAAACATACGAATTAGCAGTAGAAGTAGGCCATTCAACCCTGAGAGTCTCCTCCACCATTCAATAAGATCAGGGCTGATCAGTTTATGTCTTGAATTCCAGACTCCCATCTTCCGTGATAACATTTGATTGCCTTGCCAAACAAGAATCTCTCTACCTCGGCCTTAAATGATTCAATGACCCGGTCTCCACCACCTTCTAATGCAAATAATTCAAACGTGGCACAACCCTCTGAGAGAATATAACAATCTCCTCATCTCTGTCCTAGAAGTGCAACCACTTAACTTTAAAACAGTTCCCCCTAATTCTGGACTGCCCCACCCCCCCCCCCCCCTCACCAAGAGGAAACATAATTTCCACATCCACCTTGTCAAGACCGTTCAGGATCGTATATACTTTAATCAACCCTCCTATCACTCTTCTAAACTCCAGTGAAAACAAGAGCAGTCTGTCCAACCGTTCCTCATAATACAACCAACTCGTCTGAACTGCCTCCAATGCATTCAAAGCCTCTGATGTAATGTGATTGTTCAGGTGAGTGTAACTACTAACAATGATCCAGGGTATAACTGTGTCAGTGGAGATATTTCCCCTGCATAAATTAGATCAGCTCAGAGTGTCTGCTGGAGCTGTGAGTTCCAGGTTAAAAGAATTCTTTGCTTCTCACAGAAATGGGATATCCAGTAATGCTTCAGATCCAATCGATTTATTATCCTGTACTTGCTGCAATTGGTGTTCCTGGTAAGCAACTATATCAGTTGTTAATGTTGTAAATCTATGTTAACTGTACTGCTGTCCTTGGTGTTATTTCCCACTGTGCATTTTACACAGGTGACTGTTCCAGCAGTTGATTGATGGCGTCTCCAAAGTTTCAGCTCTTTCAGTCTTCCAGGAGCGACATCATTTCTGGAATGACCTTTGTTTTTTGTGGGATGTAGGCGTCACTGGCCAGGCCAGCATTTATTGCCCATTCCTAATTGCCCTTGAGAAGATAGTGGTGAGCTGCCTTCTTGAACCGCTGCAGTTCATGTGAGGTAGGTGCACCCACAGCGCTGTTTGGGAAGGGAGTTCCAGGATTTTGACCCAGTGACAGTGAAGGAACGGTGATATAGTTCCAAGTCAGGATGGTGTGTGACTTGGAGGGGAACTTGCAGATGGTGATGTTCCCATGTATTCGCTGCTCTTGCCCTTCGAGGTGGTAGAGATCGCAGGTTTGGAAGGCGCTGTCGAAGGATCCTGGGTGCGTTGTTGCAGTGCATCTTGTTTTCACTCCATCAAAACCCATTGTCATTATGAACATCTTAATTAAATCTCCCTCGTAATCTTCTCTTCTCGAAGGAGAACAATCCCAGTTTCTCCAGGCACTCCACATTAACTGAAGTCCCTCATCCCTAGGACCATTCTAGTCAATCTCCTCTGAACTCTTTGAAAGTCTTCATGTCCTTTGCCCCCACAACTGGACACAATACTCCAGTTGAGGCCGAACCAGTGTTTTATAAAGGTTGAACATGACTTCCTTGTTTTTGTGCTCCATGCCCCCACAGTGTGCACCAATACCTGAACATTGAGTCTGAGAATGTGAAGGACACAGTGTGTACAATCATAGAAACATGGACATTATGAGTGACACATTATGTACAGTTACTTGAATACGGAGTGTGAGAATGTGAAGGATGCAGTGTGTACAATTAGAGGACATGGAGAGTGAGAGAGTGAGGGACACATTATGTACAATTACTTGAACATGGAGAGTGAGTGTGTGAAGGACACAGTGTGTACAATTACTGGAACATGGAGAGTGAGAGTGTGAGGGACACAGCGTGTACAATTACTGGAACATTGAGACTGAGAGAGTGTGAGGGACACTGTGTACAGTTACTAGAACATGGAGACTGAGGGTAAGGGGTACAATTTGTACAATTACTGGAACATGGAGACTGAGAGTGTGAGGGGCACAGCGTGTATAATTACCGGAACATGGAGACTGAGAGTGTGAGGGTCACAGTGTGTACAATTACCGGAACATGGAGACTGAGTGTGTGAGGGACACAGTGTGTACAATTACCGGAACATGGAGTGTGAGAGTGTGTGGGTCACAGTGTGTACAATTACTAGAACATGAAAAGACAGTATCTTTGTGACACCTTGTGTAGAATTACCGAATTGCTGTTTCCACGAAGTTGTGAAATTTTTGTCAGTGTCTTTCTTGCTGTGTTGCCTTTCACCATTCGTTGTTTGCACAATTCTGGGCGGAGTTAGCTGCCACTTGCACCGTGGCTGAGCAGCTTCGATTATAATTTGCTGAGTTATCAGGAAGGGTGTTTCAATGTGTATATAAACTCCCTCCGGGAGCTAGAAAACCATCCAGTGATTTCACTGCTGCTGATCGCATTGAAATCTCAGAACATCTACAACATCGCAGTCAGGATGAACAAGATTATCCTGTATGAGAAGATACAATTCTCTGGCCAAGGGAAGGAGTTTGTGGACAGTGTACCTGACCTTGGTTCTGCGTCCTTCTCCTCCCTGAAAGTGGAGGGGAAACACTGGGTCGCTTGCGCCTGCACAAACTACCCCAGAGAGTTCACTTTTTATGGTGCAGGAGATCATGCAAATCTTGGTGAAATGGATAAAAAGATTCAATCATTGCGCTTGATGAAGGAAAGTTTACTGGACCCAGAGATCGATTTATACGAAGACACCAATTTTCAAGATGACAGCCGTCATATCACTGAAACCATTAGCGACCTGAGTGTTATTGGGTTCAATAATCAGACCATCCGCATGTGGTGACGTGAGGTGCGTGGGTTCGATACCAGGAAGAGAATTTTCATGGGATACTCACGGTCGCTTTTCTGGGTGACCAATGGTCTGATTGCAGCATTTTTGGCGGAGGATAATAAGCTGTCTTGTGTCAGAGACTTACAGAACAGTGATCACAAAGTGTGAAAATTCAGCTGGAGAAGAGTTTAAACAGGTCGGTACCCAGGCTGATCCGCTCTGAATGCTTTATGCCCTCTGCTGATAGACTGTCCTCCCCTTTACTAAACTCACTGTCTGCAAGATAGAGAGAGTCTGCACCGAACACCTTTCACAAAATACCGAAGCGGCTCCGCGCAAACTGATTCCAAAATCTGTGTCACTCTGAAAAGCTCAACATTTGCTGTTCCTCAGTGCAGGTTGGATTTGTAACTTTGCTTTTGCTCTGTCAGTTCATAACCAATCAAATAAAATTCAAATGCTGCAAAGTCATCACCAATGGTTCCGTCTGAGTTTCTCTGTCATTATTTGAAATATTTGTTAATTCAAACAACAGGAACTATCTGCAAGTAAATCTTTATATTTTTGTAGTGACACAGAGCATCTTAAACAGCCAGGTACAGGTGAGAGTCTAAGAAGGAGAAGTAAATCCCTGGAAATTCAGGGAAGGTGACTCTGAGCTGTTCAGACACATTCCCAAGGTTTTGTTTCACAAGACTGGTCTCACAAAACTGATTCTGCTTCTAAATTTGAGCAGGTTCCAGTGCTGCACTCTGTGCAATTATATTCAAACTACCTCCTACAGATCCGAGTAGAGGGCTGAAAGTGAGTCTGTTTCTACAGGAGCACAAGAAGCTGAGAGGTGATTTAATAAAACTGTTTAAAACAGCAAGGACTTTGTTCAGTGAATAGAGAAAGATTGGGTTCATGAGTTCGTGATAAGGGTCATCAATTTAAAAATTTCCTTGAGAACGAAGAGCATTGTACATGCCACCTTCACCAATTTATTGTTTTTATTCATGGGATGTGAGCATCATGGAAAGGTCAGCATTTGTTACCCATCCCTAATTGCCCTTGATAACTGAGTGGACATTTCAGAGGGCATTTGACAATCAACCACATTGCTGTGGGTCTGGAGTCACATGTAGGCCAGACCAGGTAAGGACGGCAGATTTCCTCCCTAAAGGACATTACTGAACCAAATGGGCTTTTTACAACAACCAATGATAGTTCCGTAACACCATCGCTGAGACTAGCTTTCAATTCCAGATTTTTATTAAGCAATTGAATTGAAATTCCGCCAACTGCCGTGGTAGGAATTGAACCCGTGTCCCCAGGGTATCAGCCTAGAACTCTGGATTACTGGTTCAGTTTCATTTCCGCTCTGCCACTGCCTCACCTCCAACAGTAAGTGTGAGGAGCTCATGAACTTCCTCACGAAGATTCAGATCATGTGATCATCAGCTTCTGCTGCTTCCCTCCCTTCCCCTCGCCCACCGAGCTAAACTCCCTCTAAGACATCCCACCCTCCTCCCCGTCCTGGACCTGAACTTGTATCCTTCTCTAGTTTCTCTCCTATCTCCCGTTGTGCCCTTTCTCAGCTCATCTTGGACATAAGACCCACCTCCTGATCTCTCAATCCCTATTCCCACTAAACTGCTGACCACCCAACTTCCCCAACTGGTTCCCATGTAAGCAGGGGTCAGCAAAGTGTCCGTACACGGATTCCAGTGACAGTGGTAAAAGTGTTGAGGTCTGGGGCTGTTGATTTCAGGGATGAGAAATTTCCCATTGGCTTCTGCTTTCCCACAGGAGCGGCTTTAAAAGGGAATGCAACTGTCAGTCTTACAGCTGAATTGGAATTTCTAAGCTCAGATCTTTATCGAATGCTCAATAACAATCCTTTCCAAATTCACAGCTGAGTGCAGCTTCCAAACTCTGGATGGATTCGGGGCTTTCCGGCAGGTTCTGATTATTTTTAAAGCCCTTTGGAAAACTATGAATCTATCTGAAGTTCAGAAACTGCTGCTCCTGCTCTCAGCAACAGTCAGAGAGAGAGGGGTGCAAAGAGAGAGGGGGGCAGTGAAGAGAGAGAGAGAGAGAGGGCAGAGAGGGAGGAGAGAATGAGGGGGCGACAGTGAGGGAGAGATGGAGAGAGAAGGGAGGTGCAAAGAGAGAGGGGAGAACGCAGGAGAGAGACAGAGAGAGGGGGTGCAAAGGGAAAGGGAGTACAGTGGGAGAGAGAGAGAGAGAGGGCAAAGAGGGAGGAGAGAGAGGGTGAGAGAGAGACAGAGAGACAGGGTGGCATGCAAAGAGAGATGGGGACAGTGAAAGAGAAGGGAGAGGGGAACAGAAAGAGAGGGCCAGAGAGAGGGGGAAAGAGAGAGAGGGAGCCAAGTGATACAGAGGGATAGAGGTATACAGAGATAGAGGGGCAGAGAGAGGGTTGACAGATTGTGAGGGGGAGAGAGACAGACAGAGAGAAAGAGAGGGGGACACAGCCAGCGCCGGATAGAGAGAGAGGAGGGAACAGAGAGAAGGGGTAAAGAGAAAGAGGGGGCAGTGTGATGATAGGGGCAGTGAGATAAGAGCTGCAGAGCGCGAGAGGGGCAGAGAGATACGGGGATGGAGAGGGCGGTGACAGAGAGGGGGAAGCGACACGGGGGATGTCACAGAGAGAACGGACAACACAGAGAGGGGGAACAACAAAGAGGGAGCAACAGAGCGAGGGTTAACACAGATTAGGAGTGGAAAACAGGCAGACAAAGAGAAAGGGGGTTTCACCAACGGATAGGGATGATGAGAAGGGGGGCAGTAACTGCAATAAGACAGGGACACCAGAAGATGGATATGGTGAGAGGGGGCAGTAACTGCATTGAGACAGGGACACCAGCAGATGGAAATGGTGAGAGGGGCAGTAACTGCAGTGAGACAGGGACACCAGCAGGTGGAGGTGGTGAGAAGGGGCAATAACTACAGTGAGAAATGGACACCAGCAGATGGAGATGGTGAGAGGGGCAGTAACTGCAGTGAGAGAGGGACACCAGCAGATGGAGATGTTGAGCCGTTGCTGATGGCAGATTCTGTGTGACTGAGAGTTTTAAATTTTCCACAAGTTTGAGGAATTTACATAAATTTGAAATGTTTAATCAAACAATTCAAACACAATTTGTGTTAAAAGGCTATTTTCCACAGACTCCTGTATAATTCCCCGCCCCGCTGCGAGCACTCCCTCCTGTACAATTTCCCCCTCATAACACCCCCCTCCTGTGTAATCCAACATGTGAACACATTATACAGGAGTAGGGTGTTCATAGGGGGAAATTATACAGGAGGGCGTGTTCACAGGCGGTAATTACACAGGAAGGGGCTCACAGGAGGGAAGTACACAAGAGGATGTGTTCTCAGGGGGCATTCGACAGGAGGGTATGCACAGGGAGAATTAGACAGGAGAGATTTTCACAGGGGGTATTAGACAGATGGGGTATTTAGGGGTTTTTAGACAGTTAGACAGTTGGATACTGGGGTATTTAGACTGGAGGTGTTTTTACTGGGAGAATAAGACAGGAGGGTGTTCACAGGGGGAATTAGAAAGGACGGTGTTCACAGGGGAAATTAGGCAGGAATGTGTTCACAGGGGAAATTAGACTGGAGGAGTTTTCACTGGGGGAATAAGACAGGAGGGTGTTCACAGGGTGAATTAGACAGGAAGGGTTTTCACAGGGGGAATTGGACTGGAGTAGCTTTCACTGGGGGAGTTAGGCAGGAGGATGTTCACAGGGGGAATTAGACAGGACGGGTTTTCACAGGGGGAATTAGACAGGAGTAAAAACAAGAAATGCTGGAAACACTCAGCAGGTCTGGCAGCATCTGTGGAAAGAGAAGCAAAGTTAATGTTAAGGGTCAGTGACCCTTTTTCGGAACTAGCAGATATTAGAAATATCAAAGATTCTTAGCAAGCGAGGCAGGGGTGGGGCAAGAGATAACAAAGGAGAAGGTGTAGATAAGACAAGGCCACATAGCTGACCAAAAGGTCATGGTGCAAAGGCAAATAATATGTTATTGGTGTGTTGAAAGACAAAGCATTAGTACTGATAGGCTGTTAACGGGCTGAAGATTAAGCAGCCGCAAGTACAAACATGAAAAAAACAGTGGGTAAGCAAACTGAACAAACGAAGATGAAATGAAATAAACAAAAAAATGTGTAAAAAATGTAAAAAAGAAAAAAAGGAAAAAACAACTAAAAATAAAAGTAAAATGGGGGCCCGTCATGCTCTGAAATTATTGAACTCAATGTTCAGTCCGGCAGGCTGCAGTGTGTCTAATCAGTAAATGAGATGCTGTTCCTCGAGCTTGCGTTGATGTTCACTGGAACACTGCAGCAAACCCAGGACAGAGATGTGAGCATGAGAGCAGCGGGGGAGTGTTGAAATGGCAAGCAACCAGAAGCTCGGGGTCCTGCTTGCAGACTGAGCGGAGGTGTACCACAAAGTGGTCACCTAGTCTGCGTTTGGTCTCCCCAATGTCGAGGAGACCACATTGTGAGCAGCGAATACAGTATACTACATTGAAAGAAGTACAAGTAAATCGCTGCTTCAGCTGAAAGAAGTGCTTGGGACCTGGGATAGTGAGGAGAGAGGAGGCAAATGGGCAGGTATTACACCTCCTGCGATTGCAGGAGAAGGTGCCATGGGACGGGGACGAGGTGGTGGGGGTAATGGAGGAGTGGACCCGGGTGTCGCGGAGTTTACGATTCCTTTGGAATGCTGACAGGGGAAGGGAGGGGAAGATGCATTTGGTAGTGGCATTACACTGGAGGTGGCGAAAATAGCGCAGGATGATCCTTTGGATATGGAGGCTGATGGGGTGGAAAGTGAGGACAAGGGGAACCCTGTCACGGTTCTGGGAGGGAGGGGAAGGGGTGAGGGTAGAGGTGCGGGAAATGGGCCGGACACGGTTGAGGAAAAAGGAGGTCATATCAGAAGCATTGTCATGGAAGGTAGCATAATCAGAGCAGATGCATCGGAGAAGGAGAAACTGGGAGAATGGAATGCAGTCCTTACAGGAAGTAGGGTGTGAAGAAGCGTAGTCGAGGTAGCTGTGGGAGTCGGTGGGCTTATAATGGATATTAGTAGACAACTTATCCCCAGAGATGGAGACAGAGAAGTCAAGGAAGGGAAGGGAAGTGTCAAGGAAGGGAAGGGAAGGACCATGTAAAGGTGAGAGAAGGGTGGAAATTGGAAGCAAAGTTGATAAAGTTTTCCAGTTTGGGGCGGGAGCAGGAAACGGCACTGATACAGTCATCAATGTATCGGAAAAAGAATTGGGGGAGGGGGCCTGAGTAGGACTGCAACAAAGAATGCTCGACATATCCCCAAAAAGACAGGCATAACTAGGACCCATGCGGGTACCCATAGCAACACCTTTTACTTGAAGGAAGTGCGTGGAGTTGAAGGAGAAGTTGTTCAATGTGAGAGCAAGTTCAGCCAGGCGGATGAAGGTGGTGGTGGATGAAGACTGTTTGGGCTTCTGTTCAAGGAAGAAGAGGAGAGCACTCAAACCATCCTGGTGGAGGATGGAGGTGTAGAGCGATTGAACTTCCACAGTGAAGAGGAGGTGGTTGGGACCAGGACACTGGAAATTGTCAAAATGATGTATGGCGTCAGAAGAGTCACAGATGTAGGTGGGAAGAGATTGGACCAGCGGAGAAAAGATAGAGTCTAGATAGGAAGAAATAAGTTCAGTGGGGCAGGAGCAGGCTGGCACAATGGGTCTGCTGGGACAGACCCGTTTGTGAATTTTGGGAAGGAGGTAGAAGCGGGCTGTCCACGGTTACAGGACTATGAGGTTGGAAGCTGCAAACGGAAGATCTCCAGAGGATATGAGGTCAGTGACTGTCCTTTGGACAGTGGCTTGATGTTCGGTGGTGGGGTCATGGTCCAGAGGGAGGTAGGAAGAAGTGTCTCTGAGTTGGCGTTGAGCTTCTTCAAGGTAGAGGTTGGTACGCCATACAACAACAGCACCACCTTTGTCGGCAGGTTTGATGACCATGTCGGGGTTAGACCTGAGAGAATGGAGTGCCTCAAGTTCAGAGGGGGAGAGGTTAGAGTGAGTAATGGGGGGCAGACAAATTGAGATGACCAATGTCTCGCCGAGAGTTTCCCATGAATTAGACAGGAGGTTGTTGACGGGGGGAATTACACAGGAGAGTGTTCAGAGGGGGAATTAGACAGGAGGGTGTACACATTTCGAGTTATGCAGGAGGGTGTTCACAGGAGAATTAGTCAGGAAGGTGTTCACAGGGGAATTAGACTGGAGGGTGTTCACAGGGGGAATTAGACATAAGGGTGTTCACAGGGGGAATTAGATGGAGGGTGTTCACAGGGGGAATTATACCGGAGAGAATTCACAGGGGTAATTGCACAGGAAGGTGTTCACAGGGGGAATTAGATAGGACGGAGGTAACAGCAGGAGTTACACAGGAGAGATTTTCACAGGGGGTATTAAACAGAGGGGTATTCACATTGGGAATTATAGAGGAGGAGATTTCTGTCAGGGAATTAGACAGGAGGGGATTTCCCACGGTGAATTTGACAGGAGGGGATTTCCCAGCGGGAATTAGACTGAAGAGTGGTCACAGGGGATATGAGACAGGAGTGTGGCAACAGTGGAAATTAGACGGGAAGGAAATTTACAGGGGGAATTTGACAGGAGAGTGTTCACAGGGGGAATTAGACAGGAGGGTATTCACAGGGGGATTTAGACAGGAGAGATTTCACAGGGGGAATTGGACAGGAGGGTGTCCACAGGGGGAATTAGACAGGAGGGTGTTCACAGGCAGAATTAGACAGGTGAGTGTACACAGGGGGAGTTAGACCGGAGGGTGTTCACAACGAGAAATAGACAGGAGGTTGGTCACAGCGGGAATTAAACATGAGGTTGTTCACGAGGGAATTAGACAGGAGGGTGTTCACAGGGGGAATTCGACAGGATGGTGTTCACAGCGGGAATTAGGCAGGAGAGTTTTCACAGGGGGAATTAGACAGGAGGGTGCCCACAGGGAGAATTAGACAGGAGGGTGATCAGAGGCGGAATTATACTGGAGGGTGTACACTGGGCGAATTAGACAGGATGGCTTTCACAGGGGGAATTAGACAGGAGAGTGCTCACAGGGGGAATTAGATTGTAGGGTGATAACAGGAGGAGTTACACAGGAGAGATTTTCATAGGGGGTATTAGACAAGAAGGTATTCACATTGGGAAATAAACTAGAGGAATTTTCTGTCCGGGAATAAGACAGGATGGGATTTCTCAGGGGGATTTAAACAGGAGGCGGTTTCCCAGGGAGAATTAGACCGAAGGGTGTTCACAGGGGGAAATAGACTGTGTGGTGTTCACAGGGAAATGAGACAGGAGGGTGGTAGCAGTGGGAATTACAAAGAAAGGGAGATCAAAGGGGGAATTAGACAGAAGGGTGCACACAGGGGAATTAGACAGGGGGTTGTTCACAGCGTGAATTAGACAGGGGGTTGTTCACAGGGGGAATAAGACAGGAGGGTGATCACAGGGGGAATAAGACAGGAGGGTGATCACAGGGGGAATAACACAGGAGGTAGTGTACACGGGGAATTATACAGGAGGGTGTTCACAGGGGGAATTGGACAGGAGGGTGTTAGCGAGAATTGGACAGGAGGGTCTGCACAGGGGAATTAGACAGGAGGTTTATCACAGGAGGAATTAGTCAGGACTGTGTTCACAGGGGGAATTAAACAATAGAACATAGAACATAGAACATAGAACGGTACAGCACAGTACAGGCCCTTCGGCCCACGATGTTGTGCCGAACCTTTAACCTACTGTAAGATCAAACTACGTACATACGCTTCATACTACAATCATCGATGTACCTATCCAAGAGTAGCTTAAATGTCCCTAATGTATCTGCTTCTACTACCACCGCTGGCAGTGCATTCCACACACACACCACTCTCTGTGTGAAAAACCTACCTCAGACATCTCCCCGAAACCTTCCTCCAATCACCTAAAAATTATGCCCCTGGTGAAAGCCCCTTCCTCCCTGGGAAAAAGTCTCTGGCTATCCATTCTATCTATGCCTCTCATCATCTTGTACCCCACTATCAAGTCACCTCTCATCCTTCTGCGCTCCAATGAGAAAATCCCTAGCCCCCTCAACCTTTCTTCATAAGACATGTCCTCCAGTCCAGGCAGCATCCTGGTAAATCTCCTCTGCACCCTCTCTAATCCACTGCATCCACTACTCTTCCTTCAGAATTAGAATTAGAACATTACAGCGCAGTACAGGCCCTTCGACCCTCGATGTTGCGCCGACCTGTGAAACCATCTGACCTACACTATTCCATTTTCATCCATATGTCTATCCAATGACCACTTAAATGCCCTTAAAGTTGGCGAGTCTACTACTGTTGCAGGCAGGGCGTTCCACGACCCTACTATTCTCTGAGTAAAGAAACTACCTCTCACATCTGTCCTATATCTATCACCCCTCAACTTAAAGCTATGTCCCCTCGTGTTTGCCATCACCATCCGAGGAAAAAGACCCTCACTATCCACCCTATCCAAACCTCTGATTATCTTATATGTCTCTATTAAGTCACCTCTCCTCCTCCTTCTCTCCAACGAAAACAACCTCAAGTCCCTCAGCCTTTCCTCGTAAGACCTTCCCTCCATACCAGGCAACATCCTAGTAAATCTCCTCTGCACCCTTTCCATAGCTTCCACATCCTTCCTATAATGCAGTGACCAGAACTTCACGCAATACTCCAGGTACGGTCTCACCAGAGTTTTGTACAGCTGCAGCATGACCTCGTGGCTCCGAAACTCGATCCCCCTACTAATAAAAGCTAACACACCATATGCCTTCTTAACAGCCCTATTAACCTGGGTAGCAACTTTCAGGGATTTATGCACCTGGACAACAAGATCTCTCTGCTCATCTACACTACCAAGAATCTTCCCATTAGCCCAGTACTCTGCATTCCTGTTACTCCTTCCAAAGTGAATCACCTCGCACTTTTCCGCATTAAACTCCATTTGCCATCTCTCAGCCCAGCTCTGCAGCCTATCTATGTCCCTCTGTACCCTACAACATCCTTCGGCACTAACCGCAACTCCACCTACCTTAGTGTCATCCGCAAATTTACTAACCCATCCTTCTACACCCTCTTCCAGGTCATTTATAAAAATGACAAACAGCAGTGGCCCCAAAACAGATCCTTGAGGTACACCACTAGTAACTAAACTCCAGGATGAACATTTGCCATCAACCACCACCCTCTGTCTTCTTTCAGCTAACCAATTTCTGATCCAAAGCTCTAAATCATCTTCAACCCCATACTTCCGTATTTTCTGCAATAGCCTACCATGGGGAACCTTATCAAACGCCTTACTGAAATCCATATACACCACATCCACTGCTTTACCCTCATCCACCTGTTTGGTCACCTTCTCGAAAAACTCAATAAGGTTTGTGAGGCACGACCTACCCGTCACAAAACCGTGCTGACTATCGCTAATGAACTTACTCTTTTCAAGATGATTATAAATCCTGTCTATTATAACCTTTTCCAACATTTTACCCACAACCGAAGTAAGGCTCAAGGTCTATAATTACCAGGGCTGTCTCTACTCCCCTTCTTGAACAAGGGGACAACATTCGCTATCCTCCAGTCTTCCAGCACTATTCCTGTCGACAATGACGACATAAGGATCAAGGACAAAGGCTCTGCAATCTCCTCCCTGGCTTCCCAGAGAATCCGAGGATAAATCCCATCTGGCCCAGGGGACTTATCTATTTTCACACTTTCCAAAATTGATAACACCTCCTCCTTGTGATCTCAATCCCATCTAGCCTAGTAGCCTGAATCTCAGTATTCTCCTCGACAACATTTTCTTTCTCTACTGTAAATGCTGACGCAAAATATTCATTTAACACTTCCCCTATCTCCTCTGATTCCACACACAACTTCCCACTACTATCACTGATTGGCCCTAATCTAACTCTAGTCATTCTTTTATTCCTGATATACCTATGGAAAGCCTTAGGGTTTTCCCTGATCCGATCCACCAATGACTTCTCGTGTCCTCTCCTTGCTCTTCTTAACTCTCCCTTTAGATCCTTCCTAGCTAGCTTGTAACTCTCAAGCGCCCTAACTGAGCCTTCACGTCTCATCCTAACATAAACCTTCTTCTTCCTCTTGACAAGCACTTCAACTTCTTTAGTAAACCACTGCTCCCTCGCTCGACAACTTCCTCCCTGCCTCACAGGTACATACTTATCAAGGACACGCAGTAGCTGCTCCTTGAATAAGCTCCACATTTCGATTGTTCCCATCCCCTGCAGTTTCCTTCCCCATCCTACGCATCCTAGATTTTGCTTAATCACATCATAATTTCCTTTCCCCCAGCTATAATTCTTGCCCTGCGGTATATACCTGTCCCTGCCCATCGCTAAGGTAAACCTAACTGAATTGTGGTCACTATCACCAAAGTGCTCACCTACATCTAAATCTAACACCTGGCCGGGTTCATTACCCAGTACCAAATCCAATGTGGAATCGCCCCTGGTTGGCCTGTCTACATACTGTGTCAGAAAACCCTCCTGCACACACTGGACAAAAACAGACCCATCTAAAGTACTCGAACTATAGTATTTTCAGTCGATATTTGGAAAGTTAAAGACCCCATAACAACTACCTTGTTGCTCTCGCCCCTGTCGTGAATCATCTTTGCTATCCTTTCCTCTACATCTCTGGAACTATTTGGAGGTCTATAAAAGACTCCCAACAGGGTGACCTCACCTCTCCTGTTTCTAACCTCGGCCCATACTACCTCAGTAGACGAGTCCTCAAAAGTCCTTTCTGTCGCTGTAATACTCTCCTTGATTTACAATGCCACCCCCCCCCCTCTTTTACCATCTTCTCTGTTCTTACTGAAACATCTAAATCCCGGAACCTGCAAAATCCATTCCTGCCACTGCTCTACCCATGTCTCCGAAATGGCCACAACATCGAGATCCCAGGTACCAACCCATGCTGCAAGCTCACCCACCTTATTCCGGATGCTCCATGCGTTGAAGTAGACACACTTTAAACCAGGTTCTTGCTTGACAGTGCCCTCTTGCGTCCTTGTAACCTTATCCCTGACCTCACTACTCTCAACATCCTGTACACTGGCACGACAATTTAGGTTCCCATTCCCCTGCTGAATTAGTTTAAACCCCCCCGAAGTGCACTAGCAGGTCTCCCCTCCCCCAATATATTGGTACCCCTCTGGTTCAGGTGAAGACCATCCTGTTTGTAGAGGTCCCACCTACCCCAGAAAGAGCCCCAATTATCCAGGAAACCAAAACCCTCCCTCCTGCACCATCCTGTGTAATTCATCAACGTGTTTTGTCACATCTTCAAAGAATTCAATAAGGCTTGTGTGACATGACCTGCCCCTCACAAAGCCATGCTGACTGTCTCTAATCAAACTATGCTTTTCCAGATAATCATAAATCCTGTCTCTCAGAATCCTCTCCAATAATTTGCTCACTACCGACGTAGGACAGACTGGTCTATAATTCCCAGGGTTATCCCTATTCCCTTTGTTGAACAAGGGAATAACATTTGCCACCCTCCAATCATCTGGTACTGCTCCAGTGGACAGTGAGGACGCAAAGATCATCGCCAAAGGCGCGGCAATCTCTTCCCTCGCTTCCCGTAACAACCTTGGGTATATCCCGTCTGGCCCCGTGGACTTATCTATCCTCATGTTTTTCAAAATTTCCAGCACATCCTCCCTCTTAACATCAACCTGTTCGAGCATATCAGCCTGTTTCACACTGTCCTCACAAACGACCAGGTCCCTCTCACTAGTGAATACTGAAGCAAAGTATTCATTTAGGACATCCCCTAGCTCCTCCAACTCCAGGCACAAGTTCCCTCCACTATCCCTGATCGGCCCTACCCTCACTCTGGCCATCCTCCTATTCCTCATTTAAGTGTAGAACGCCTTGGGATTTTCCTTAATCCTACCCGCCAAGACATTTTCATGTCCCCTTCTGGCTCTCCTAAGTCCATTCTTCAGTTCCTTCCTGGCTACCTTGTAACCCTCTAGAGCCCTGTCTGATCCTTGCTTCCTCAACCTTAAATAAGCTTCTTTCTTCCTCTTGACTAGCTGTTCCACATCTCTTGTCATCTAAGGTTCCTTCACCCTACCATCCCTTCCTTGCCTCATCGGGACAAACCTATCCAGCAGTCGCAGCAAGTGCTCCCTAAACAGCCTCCACATTTCTGTCGTGCATTTCCCTGAGACATCTGTTCCCAATTTATGCCCCCCAGTTCCTGCCTAATAGCATTGTAATATCCCCTCAGGAGTCAGGAGTGTGTTCACAAGGGGAATTACACAGGAGGGTTTTCACAGCGAGAATTAGACATGAGGGTATTCACCGCGGGAATTAGACAGGAGGGCATCACGGGGGAATTAGTGAGGAGGTTGATCACAGGGGGAATTTGTCAGGAGTGGGTTCACAGGCGGAATTAGACATGAAAGATTTTCACTGGGGGTGATAGACAGGAGGGTGTTCACAGGGGTAATTATACTGGAGGATGCTCACTGAGCGAATTTGACAGGATGGTTTTCACAGTGGTCTAAAACAGGAGGGTTTTCACAGGCGGAATTAGACGGGAGGTGTTTAGAAGGGGAATTAGGCAGGAGGTTGTTCACAGGGGGAATTACACAGCCCGGGTGTTCTCAGGGGGAATTAGACTGGAGGGTGCTCACAGGGGGAATTAGATGGGAGGGTGCTCACAGCGGGAATTAGACAGGAGACATTTCACAGGGGGAATTAGACAGGAGGGTGTTCACAGGGGGACTTAGACAGGAAGGTTTTCAGAGGGGGCATTAGACATGAGGATGTTCACAGGCAGAATTAGACAGGCGGGCGTTCACAGGGTGAATTAGGCAGGAGACATTTCACAGGCAGAATTAGACAGGAGGGTGTTCACAGGGGGACTGAGACAGGAGGATTTTCACAGGGGGCATTAGACATGAGGATGTTCACATGCAGAATTATACAGGAGGGTGGACACAGGGGGAATTAGACAGGAGGGTTTTCACAGCGAGAATTCGACAGGAGGTTGGTAACAGGTGGAATTAGGCAGGAGGGTGTTCAAAGTGAGGATTCGACAGGAGGGTGTTCACAGCGGGAATTAGACAGGAGAGTGTTCACAGCGAGAATTTGACAGAAGGGTGTAGAAAGCGGGAATTAGACAGGAGAGTCTTCACGGGGGCTATTAGAGAGAAGGTTGATCACAGGGGGAATTAGTCAGGAATGTGTTCACAGATGGAATTAGACAGGAGCGTGATCATCGGTGCAATTCGACGAGACGTTGTTCACAGGGTGTCTTAAGAGGGTGTTCACAGGGGGAATTAGTCGGGAGAGCGTTCAGAGGTGAAATTATACTGGAGGGTGTTCACTGGGCGAATTAGAGAGTATGGTTTTCAAAGGGGGAATTAGACATGAGGGTGTTCACAGGCAGAATTAGACAGGAGATTGGTCTCAGGGGAAATTAGACTGGAGGCTGTTCAAAGTGAGGATTCGACAGGAGGGTTTTCACAAGGGAATTAGACAGGAGGTTGGTCTCAGGGGGTATTAGACAGGAGGGTGATTACAGGGGGCATTAGACAGGAGGTTGTTCACACGGGGAATTAGACAGGCATGTGATCACATGGGGAATTAGACAGGAGGGTGTTCACAGGGGGAATTAGACAGGAGAGGTGTTCTGAGGGGGAATTAGATTGGAAGGTGGTCACAGGGGGAATTAGACAGGACTGATTATCACAGAGGGAATTAGCCTGGAGGTTCAGGGGGTCATGGGACAATCCCAGTGTCCGTGCAGTCTGTGCCTCCTGACCCTGTGCTGTGACACCGAAAGGGGTGATCGGGGGGTAGGGCGGGGCAGCAGGGAGAAGGTTAGTCCCAACCTGTTAAAGGCAACCTGCACCACCAGAAATGCTCCTTATGTTCAAAGCCTCGAGTGAGTTAGTAGGAGTTTGAACATGGATGGGAACAAAATGACATTGAATCTTTCAATATTAATTTAGTCAATGATGTCAATAAACAGCAAATTATCTGTCAACCCCAAATTCACACAAGTAATATTGTGTATTCGGATTCATAATTTTAAAGGAGAAGCAGTTGTTAATTAATTCCATTTCATTTGCTAAAAAATGACCATGACCTTGTTTATTTCAGGATGTAATATTAATAAAGCCATTAGAAAGACAGGAGTAGGCCGTTCGGCCCCTCGAGCACGTCCAATCCCTAGGAGACGTTTCATTCCTCGCTCTCTCCCTTACTGTGTGTGTCTCTCTCCAGCCCCATCAGCCTGTCTCTTGCTCGCTTTCTCTTTCCTTCACCCCGTCTCTCTCTCTTTCCCTCACCCCGTCTCTCTCTCTTTCCCTCACCCTGTCTCTCTCTCTCTCTCGTTCCCTCACCCCGTCTCCCTCTCTCTTTCCCTCACCCGTCTCTCCCTCTCTCTCTCACTCTCACTCCGTCTCTCTCTCTCTTTTTTTCCCTCACCCTCTCTCTCTCTTTCCCTCACCCCGTCTCTCTCTGTCTCTCTATCTCTCTCTCTCTCAGAAGAGGACTGTAGAATCAAAGAGTAGTACAGCACAGTAGGAGGCGATTCGACCTATTGAATCTGTGCAGTCTCTTTTGAAGGGCAGTCCACTTAGTCCCACTCTCCTGTTCTTCCCCCAACACTTCATTTTTTTTCCCTGTTTCAGTTATTTATCCAATTCTACTATTGAAAGATACTATTGAATCAATGTGCTCGGTGCTAACAGACAGTGCATTTCAAATCCGAAGCAAGCATTGTTAAAAAGAAACGGTTTTCCCTCATGTTGCCTCTGTTTTTTTTGCCAATCACTTTCAGTCTGTGCTCTCTGGTTATTGATCCTTCAGCCATTGGAAACAGTTTCTCTTTGTTTACGCTATCCAAAACTTTCATGATTTTAAACATGTCTATTAAATCATTTTTTAAACTTCTCCCCAATAAGGAGAACAACACCTGTTTCTCCAGTCTACCAACCTAACTGACATAATCTCACCCCCAGAACCGTTCTCGCAAAACTTTTCTGTACATTGACCGAAGCCTCCATGTCCTTCCTAAAGTGTGGTGTCCAGAATTGGACACAATGCTCCAGACAAGGGCAAACTATTATTTTATAAAGGTTTAGCATCACTTCCTGACTTTTGTACTCGAGACCTCTGCATCCCCTATACCTTTTACATTAGTCTCAGTTATCAATGCACCAGTTAAGACAGGAATTGTCCATGCTTCTGTTTATATTGTACTTGCCCTGTCTCTGGTAAGAAAATGGTTAAAAAGTGAGTTAAAAAGGGTGAGATGTCTGTGGGCTCCCACTGCACTTTATATGTAAAGGGGGAGCTCCCAACATTTCATAAACAGAGGAAGAGCGCCCTCCATTTTAAATGTAGAAGGAGAGCTCTCATCATTTTCTACACAGAGGGGAAGCTCCCACCATTTTATACACAGAAGGTAAGCTCCCTCCATTTTATACACAGAGGTAGAGTTCCCAACATTTTGTACACAGGGGGAAAGCTCCCACCCTTTTATACACAGAGGGAAGCTCCCTCCATTTTATACACAGATGGAGAGCTCCCACCATTTCATACACAGAGGGAAGCTCCCTCCATTTTGTACATAGCGGAGAAGCTCCCACCATTTTATACACAGAGGGATAGCTCCCTCCATTTTATACACAAAGGGGAAGCTCCCTCCATTTAATACACGGAGGGGACGGTCCCTCCATTTTACGCAGAGAGGGGAAGCTCCTTCCATTTTATACACTGAGGGTGAGCTGCATCCATTTTATACACAGAGGGGAATCTCCCTCAATTTGATATGTAGAGGGAGCTGCCTGCACTTTATATGTATACAGCAAGAGTATGTGTCTCTGTCACTGGTCCCAGTACATTACCTCAGGGTCCCCACACAGCCTGTCTCCCGTCCCCTGATTCGAAAGTGTCTCAGGATAAACTGACACTTCCTATCTCGAAGCTTATGTCTCTATCCCTCACTATCCCTCTGCTCTCACTCCATTTCTATCTCTCCCTATCTATCTGTTACTCTACCACTGTTCCTCTCTCTCTCTCTGTGCCTATCACTCTCTCTCACCATGTTAGTTATCATTAAGGGTCGAGTTAAATCATCGAGAAAATCAACACTTCACCTCTCTGCCCCGGCATAATTAGCAACATTTATGACTATTTTATGTCTGTATTCAGGCAACATAGACAGCAAAGTATATTATATGATGGGATGCTGCACATCGATTTACACTAATTTTGTAAGAAAAACAACTTAAAAAAAACAATTATTCACAGGTCTAGTCCTACTTAACTACAGATTCGATCCGATAAGGAAATAAATGCCAACACACTTGTGTTTGTTGGAGTACCTTAAGATTTACTCTGTCTGGCTTTCAGAAATTAAACATTACACATGCACTACAAGATTGCATATTCCATGCAGGTTAGAATACACAGCATTTCAGTAAAATAGCACCAATATCCCAGTCAATATTACTGGAAAAATCAATGCTGCAAATGATACCCACAGACTCTCACCGAGTCTGTGTCTTTAATCTCACCAAGTTCCCACTGATCAATGATCAGCCGATCAGGAGGGATCTTCTACCAATAGCTGGCCCGGCTATCTGGACTGCAGTGTCAGATAAAGGAAAGGGAATCCCTTATATCCAGGACTGACCCTCTCTTTCCCCTCGTGCACCATGTCACTGGGCTCAGTGTTAGGGTCTTTTCCTGCATGATCAATCACTGTGTGTGATCAATATCTTTTCCTGTACCCACATCTCACTGCACACGACTCCGCACACACATATTGCAATTGCTTCGACATTCCAAGCCTCACCCGTACATAATCTCTTGTCATTAAAGACTTCTTTTTATTACCCATGTCCTGCCTTTTTGTAATTCCAGGCCTTTGGTCATTTACTGTTCATATCTTGTCTTCGGAATGCAGTGCATAGAAAATTCCATAACGATGTTTGTTTAATGTTTACTTGTACAAGTGAATTGACCATTTAACATTTTTAACTTTTTTTTAATTTTAGAACATTACAGCGCAGTACAGGCCCTTCAGCCCTCGATGTTGCGCCGACCTGTGAAACCATCTGACCTACACTATTCCATTTTCATCCATATGTCTAGCCAATGACCACTTAAATGCCCTTAAAGTTGGCGAGTCTACTACTGTTACTTTTGATTTGGAATCCGTATTTCTGCTCTGCTCCCGCTGCTTTTTCTCCAGCCTCTGATCTTTTAGCGCGCTTTTTAAATCTCCGCTCTGCTCCCGCTGCTTCTCTCCAGCTATCAACTACACGGACAATTTTCACATCATCTGTAAACTTCTTAATCACGCCTCGACGTTTAAGTCGAAATCATTGACAAAGACCATGAGCAACAAGGGACCCAGTATTGAGCCTGGGTGAACCCTAGTGGAAAAAAACATTCCAATAAAAAAAATACCCAACGACCATAACTCTTTGCTTTCTTCTGCTCAACAAGTTTTGCATCCAACTTGCCAGTTTCCCTTGGATCCCATGAGCTTTCAATTTTCTGACCAGTCTGTCAAGTGGAACCTTGTCCAAAGCCTTGCTACAATCCATGTAGACTACATCAAATACGCTACCCTCGTCAACCTTCTTGTCAACTCTGCAAAAAATTCAAACAAGTTAGTCAAACACAACCTTCGCTTACCAAATCCATACTGATTGTCCTTTATTAATTTCTACCTTTTTAAATGACAATTTATACTGCCTCTCAGAGATTTATCCAATTATTTGCCCACCACTGAGGTCAGGCTGACTGGCCTGTAATTATCTGGACTATCCCTTCCTCTATTTTTAAACAATGCTGCAGTCGTCTAGTACTCTGGCCCCATGTCAGTTACCAGAGACAATTGGAAAATGATAACCCTTTAACCCTTGTGTTCCCACAAAGATCAAGCTAGCAAATTCAAAAGTGGCCACTTTGACTTCATCCCATCGTGTCTTATGTACATTCACACAGGATAGTAGGTATAACTGTAGTCATAGAATTCAGCTGAGAATTGATCAGTTACATTGTCATTTTAGTCCATATTTACAGCACACATGATACGTTACTGTCTTGCATCGAGGCAAAATTTCAGTGGCTCACCATACTCACCAAATACTAAAGCATTTCACAATGCAAGGCTCACAAATACAACACAAGTTTCCTTTTTTGATTCTCCCTGCTCTGTTCAAATTCTCTGAGAGGTTACTGGTGCTTGTCCTCTATGTGAACAGTCGTTCTAATCCCGCGTGCTTGTCCTGCTCCCAGAATCGGCATCTGGTTACATGAAGGCAAATGACACAGGAACGTCACAGTGACTGAGGCAGGTGAGTCTTGGGGCGGACCCGGGTACAGTGAGTGACCCGGGTTAATCCAATATTCCAGGGAAAGTTGAAATGGAGCTTTACTCCGTATCTAACCAGGGCAGTACCTTCTCTGAGTGTATTTGATGGGTCAGGGTAGACGTGGAGAAGTTATCTCTTCAACTGCATATCCAAGATTTTTCTTAATGTGATGAGGTTTCTATCTCTACCAGCTTTTCAGGCTGTGAGTTCCAGTCGCCTACCTGGGTGAAAAAATTACCCCTCATCTCCTAATCCTTGCACCAATTACTTTAAGTCTATGCTCTATACTTATTGACTCCACTGCTAAGGGAAATAGGTCCTCCCGATCCACTCTATCAGGACATATCATCATTTTATGCACCTCAATTAAGTCTCCCCTTCAGGCTCTCACCCTGTCCAATGTTTCTTCACAGCAAAACTTCTCCATTCCTGACAACATCCTCTGTAAATCTCCTTTGGATCTTCTCTTGTGCAATCACATCCTTCCTGTAGCATGGTGACTAGAACTGTAAGCTGTGGTCTAACTAGAGCTTTATATAGTTTGAGCATAAGCCCCCTGCTCTTATATTCTGCACACCGGCCAATAAAGGAGTTTTCAATCGACAATCCTGAGAGAAAAGCTATCAGCAATTGTCACAGTGCAACACAAGTGTGAGTTATTAAACTATGACACAACAGAGTTTGTCACTATGTCGTGTAAAGTGCATTGCACTATTGCTGACCTTTACTCCAGTCCCTCAATCCCACTTCATCTCTGGGAGATTGTTGTAAGATTCACCCCATCCGTTGAAATCTAAATATTACCCACATCTAACCGGAACAATTAGAAATTGTACACAGCTGCTGATAGCTAATAACAAGACTGAAGGTATTCTAATGAGCGAAAAATGAATTCATCCTCCAACCCAGACAAATATGTATCTTTATTTATATTAATCTCTATCTGTGTGAATGGAGTCAAATGTAGGCCTGGCCTCTCCCATAAAGACATTGTTCGACCATTTCACTTCTTATTACGTACAGAAATCTTTCCATCTGTCTTATCTCTATTTTACTCAAGTTCTTTGACTGATATTAATGAGATGTTTCTTTCTGTAGAATTTGCGATGGCCTCTCCTGTGACAGAGAATCCACTGACAGGAACATCAGGTGACATCTTTCTCTCCTGAAATCTGTGTTTTCTGTTTGTTTCTTGCTGTCTTGTAGCCAATTCCATCTGTTTCGCTGTATTCTACTGCATCTTTTATGATTTTAAGCACCTTAATCAAATCTCCTTTTAAGCTTTTCTCTGAGGAGAACACCCCCAGCTTCTCCAGTCTATCAGCGTGACTGTAATAATCTCAGCCCCGGAACCGTTCTCATAAATCTCTTCAATACATTCACCAAAGCCTCCATGTCCTTCCGAAAGTATGGTCCCAGAATTGGACACAATACTCCAGCTGGGGACAAACTATTGTTTTATAAAGGTTTAGCATCACTTCCTGACTTTTACACTCGAAACATGTTTATAAAGCTATAGGGCTTTATAAAGGGTGGCACAGTGGCGCAGTGGTTAGCACCGCAGCCTCACAGCTCCAGCGACCCGGGTTCAATTCTGGGTACTGTCTGTGTGGAGTTTGCATGTTCTCCCTGTCTCTGCGTGGGATTCCTCCGGGTGCTCCGGTTTCCTCCCACATGCCAAAGACTTGCAGGTTGATAGGTAAATTGGCCATGATGAATGGCCCCTAGTCTAGGTAGGTGGTAGGGAAATATAGGGACAGGTGGGGATGTGGTAGGAATATGGAATTAGTGTAGGATTAGTAGACATGGGTGGTTGATGGTCGGCACAGACTCGGTGGGCCGACGAGCCTGTTTCAGTGCTGTATCTCTAAATAAAATTAAAAAATAAAAAGCTCGAGATCAGATCTGCTTGACTAACCCATCAGTAAAGAGAGAAATTCTACCAGAACCATTGCCCTTAGACGTGAATCCATGAGTCGTGCAAAGGCTGGCGGGAGGGTTTAGGGGAGTCCGGAGAGAACCCCGACATGGTCAGTTTTTTTCAAACAGAAATCCATCAGTGTATTCGCACGAATGGCCTGCAAGGAGGCTTCCACTAGTGGGAACATTTACAGCTGTGAATATGTGGATACAGAGTTCAAGTTCATCACCACACCATCCCAGTGAGGGCACACTGGAGATCTGCCTTTGAATTCTGTGTAGACATCTAGCGAGCTATTCAGCTGTGTGATCCACCCTACCTTTCTCTCAGAACATCTCCACCTTGGCCTCTACCTCTCCCCGTCATTCGCTGTGTCTTTCCCTCTGTCAACACCTCTTTGTCCTTTTCTCCCTTCCTGTCATAAGAACATAAGAAATAGGAACAGGACTAGGCCATACGGCCCCTCAAGCTTTCTCTGTCATTATCTTTGTTACATCATCTCTAAGACAAGTATATCCTTCCTTCAGTGCTGAGACCAGGACTGAACACAGTACTCCAGGTGTGGGCTCACCAAACCCTATACCATTGCAGCAAGACCTCCTCACTCCGGTACTCTAACCATCTTGCAGTAAAGTCCAAAACTCCATTTGCCAGCCTAATTGATACCTGTACCTGCAGGTTAACTTTCTGTGATTTGTGTACAAGGATAACCAAATCCCTCTGAACACCAACATTGAATAGTTTCTCACCATTTGAAAAAATGTTCTGTGTTTCTATTCTTGCTTCTCCATATGATATTCCAGCTGCCACTTTCATGCCCACTCAAAACCCACCCATTTTCCTTTGCAGCCTCTTTGTCTCCTCCTCACAACTTACCGCCCCACCTAATTTTGCATCTCTTTGGTTCGCCCCTTTCTCTCTGCCTCGCTCCAATGCACCAATTAAAAGAGAATTTGATCATGCTTCTGTTTATATTATATTCAATCCCGGCGGTGGTTTTAAAAATAGTTAAAAATTGTTTTAAAGTGAGTGAGGTGTCTGTGGGATCCTCCTCAATTTTATACATAACAGGTGAAACGCCCTCCATTTTATATGTAGAGGGAGAGTTCCTTCCATTTGTTATATAGAAAGGATCTCCCTCCATTTTATACATTCGAAGGGTATCTCCTTCCATTTTATACATCGAGGGGTATCTCCCTCCATTTTATACGCAGAAAGGGAGGTCCCTCCATTTTATAGGTAGAGGGGGAGCTCCCTCCATTTTATACATAGATAGGGAGCTCCCTCTGATATGTAGAGTGGGAACGCCCTCCATTTTCTAAGTGGAGGCGGAGCTCCCTCATTAATAATAAGTCAATTGTTAGTTTACAGTAACTCGATTTTAACAATTAGTAATCTGGTTATTAGCTTTTAGGAACCTAATAATCTTACACAGATGTGTGATTGATCCTTTTCACTGCCTGATGGGCTGAGGCAGGGGCAGAGGCCGGAGATGCTATGGAGGTGGAAGGAGGTGTCATTTCTGATGGAGACAATTTCAGGTCAGAAGTTCATGTCAGGGATGAATGGGGAGCATATTTTACACAACATCATATTTAGCCTGATACAACAGCTAGGAATGGTGATGGGATCAAAGACAACGGCGTGGAGTTTATGGTGGAACCAAAGGTGGAGGCTTCGCTCTGCATTATGTTTAATTGGGGGAAATTGCAGCTCATAGGAAACAGACTTTTACAATCTGATAACACAGAGGAAGTGGAGGGTCAGGAGAGATGACGGAGAGCTGGAGCTGGGTGTTGTCAGCGGACATGTGGAAGCTGACTGCATATCAGTAGATTATGTCACCAGCAGGCAGTCTGTGGATGCAGTAGCGGAGGGAACAAGAATACAAAGTTCCGGGATTCCAGAGGGAATAGTGCTGGTGTGGGAAGAGAGGCCTTTGCTGGAGATGCTCTGGTTACAATCAGATCAGTAATATTGGAAACTGGCGGGGCAGTACCATTGAAAGATGAGGAGTGGTGAGGACATGGAAGAATTTTAACCCAATGATAAGAATTGTAATTGCAGTACTTAGAGGACTGGGATCCAAAACAGGTCAGTTAGGCTGAAGATGTTGGGTGAGATGGACTTGGCGAGGGTTGGTCATGGAAACAGGGATTTGTAGCAGTTGATAGTGAGGGAAAGTGGAATTCGGCTGTCTGGTCAGCAGTGAACTGGAGGAAAGGAGCCAGGAGTTGTCACAGTTCTAATTTTACTGGAGCCATTAACCACTATAGAATAAACAGGGAAATATCTGCAGTGAAATAGCGGGTAGATGTTTGTCTTTTATTCTATCATGTGATGTCAGCATTTGTTGTCCTTGACATCTTGTTTGGCTATTTCAGAGGGCAGATAAGAGTCAGCCACATTGCTCTGGGTCTGTAACCACATGTAGCCCTGACCAGGTAAGTATGGCTGATTTCCATCTCGATAAGTAATTACCGAGCCAAATGGGTTTTCATAGCAATCGATGATAGTCGCATGGCACCATTACAAAGACTAGCTTTCAATTGTGGACCTTTGTTCATTAATTAAATTTAAGTTCCAGCAGCTGTCATGCTGGGATTTGAACCCCTGTCACTAGGCCATTGGGTTGGACCTCTGGATTACTAGCACAGTAATATTATCACTCCGTGACTGCCTCCCCAATGGACGTGCACAGTACCTGTCCCCAATATCAATATTACTGTGAACGTGGTCCCGAATCAGAGACTGAAAGTTCACGTTTTAACTGGGAAAAGGCAGTAACAGAGTGAAACGGGATGGTTTTTGTCCCTGAATTCAGTGTCCACTGCAGACAGTTAGTTACATTTACAATAGAAACGCCAGGAGTGAACGAGGTCAATACAACAATAGGGAAAACGAAAATAACGCCACTCATAATTGTTGCATCTGTCCAGTATAAGTTCAGATTTCAGGTTTATTCCCGAGAGAGGTCTAACTGAGAAAATGTCATTGACATCGAAATTATTGTGTTTTATGCACCACATTATTTGCTAGAGTCAAAGCTGCTGATGTAATGTGTTTGTTCAGGTGAGTGTAACTAATAGCAATGATCAGGGGTAAAACCGTGTCAGTGGAGACTTATCCCCTGTATAAATCAGGACCCATTGAAATGAATCAACTCAGAGTGGCTGCTGGAGCTGTGGGTTCCAGGCTAACAGAACTCAGCTTCTCTCAGAAATGGGATATCCAGTAATGTATCAGATAGAAGATATTTATTATCCTGTACTTTCAGCAATTGGAGTTCCTAGTAAGCGTGCATCTCGGCATAATTCTGCAAATCGATATTAACTGTGCTGCTGTACTCGGTATTATTTCTCACTGTGTGTGTTACACAACCGCCTGTATTTTTCCAGCAATTTACTGATGGAATCTCCTCATTGTCTACTCTTTCAGTTTTACAGGAGCTGTATGATGTCTTTAATAGCATTGGTTTAACTAACCCTAGCATTGTTGCTGCATTATTCTGTGAATTGAAAGTCTTTGAATGTGATGTCTTTGTTAGGATCAAGAAGCGGACATTCAGGAGATTTTAACAGTTTCATGATGCAGATATAACCGGTCCTGGAATTTTTTTTTTTATGGATGTGTTTTTCGATGTTTGATAATGAGACATCTCACGGTCTCAGTGTTACAACGGGACAGCACAATGTCCTCCATCCCCAAAATAAGGTGCAATGTAACAGAGATTTCAATGCATTTATTGGTTATCACTGTTGTGAAATATTATTTCATTCTGTGTGTGTCTGACCCTGCTTCAGAGATCTGGCTACTGAACTGAGTTTGCTGCTGAATCTTTCACATCTCCTTCTCTGCTTCACTGCGGACCCTTCACGGTCACTGGAATACATTGTAAAATAGAAAGTATTGATGTGATGATTTATTGGTTCACACTCTATCAGTTGGATGCAAGAGTCCTTCCATTTATCTGTAGATTATCAGCTGCAGCGCTGATGTTGGTGTTTTATCAATGAAACAATTTCACATTCTAACAGTGTACTTTATAATTCCAGGAGAAGGAATTTCAGTGATTGTGAGGTTTGTCTGGAAGAAGCTTTCGATCCTGTTTATTCCATGTATTGCAGATGAAGTAAAGTGTGTGGGTGAACAGGTGCAGACTTGGGTGCTCTGGAGACACATTAAATTATTCACAGAGGTTTCACCATTGAACAAACAGACTCTGAGAATAGAATCATTGAACACGGGGCTGGTGAACGGAACACAGGCACAGAATGTTAGGAATCAAGTGTATGTGAAAAGCGGCAATAAGTATCGGTTTGCAGCGTGTGAGTACACCAGAGAGATCAGGAGGACGACTGAGAGAAGGAAGGAGAATGGAGCAGGGAGAAAGAAACGGAGGGAAAGTGATAAGCAGAAAGAAAGAGAAAGAGAAAGAGAAAGAAGCAGCAGTGTGAATAATTCACTATCCTAAAGTGCTGAAATATCCAGAACTATTAGTGAGGGATGATGTGAGTTGAAGTTGTCTGTTGTCAGATTCCATTAATTTTACCGTTGGACTTGATCCTCTGTGTTTATTTCTGTCAGGTCCTCATTTTGTTTTGTAGAAAGTTTCTATTCCTTAGTTACTGACTGAATAAACAGAATAAAACCAGTTCTTCACTGATGGTAATTCATTATTTGAATACTGCACTTTAAAATCTCTGTGACTGCTGAATTCAATAAAGAGTGAGGCTGATTTCAGAAATATACTTTAATTTATATTTAATTGCCTGTACAAACTAAATATATTGACTATATTGCAGACCCGGTGAACTGTTCTCCAACACCAATAACCACATGTATTCTTGTTTGACTGTATTAATTGAGTTGTGTTACTGAGATCTATAGATGAGATTTACTCTAACACTCTGCTGCAGTCTCTCCCTGTGAATCTCAGCCTCTCCTCTCACTGTATTGAATCCTCTGTCTCCTCATCCATTGCTTCATTTGTTCTAATTTCCCAAACCATCTGCTCCTGTCTCTTTTCCAGCTCCATCATGTCCTTTTCCTTCTCTCCCTCCCAATCTCACTCACTGTCTCATCCTCCAGCTGCCTCTTCCAAATAAATCCCGACCCTCAAACTCACCGCAGAAGCTCTCAGTCTTTTCCCATTTTGTACCAGCCCCTGTTGTGTCGCTGAACCCACAGCAACAAACCCTCTTCACATTCAGAAGTTCCCAAACCTTCCCATTCAGGGGACAAATACCAATTTAACACATTGGATTCCATCTCTGTAAAACCCCTTCTCATTTCCCCACCGGTACTGCATCCACACTCAGTACTTCCAGTAGATCTGGTGCTGACTTTATTCATTTTCTGTATCAATTTCCCAATTCATTATTAATAATTGTGTTTCAAATATTTCACTGTGACAAAACACTGCCCAGGCCAATGAATTAGTTTTCACTGTTCGATGCAGTAACAAAGCTGGAAATTTCAGCCCAGATCCTGTCAAACTGCTGCTTTGTCTCCAGGTCTGATCAGTAATTTATCTGCTTCCTTTTCTCTCTCTTCCAGTTAACTTGGTGGCGATTGTAATCCTGTCCCGAGGAAAGTGCGGACTCTCCAAATGTATCACTGTCTACCTGGTGGGAATGGCAGTGTCTGATCTCCTGGTCGTTATCACTGATCCCATATTGACTTATATTGCTGTAATTTATTTCCCAAAATCATTCCTGCGAATTACTCCTGTCTGTTCTCTCATTGAGGTTCTGCTTTCTGCATCCACAGATATTTCTGTCTGGCTCACAGTCACTTTCACCTTTGATCGATTTGTGGCCATTTGTTGCGAGAAGTTGAAAACAAAATATTGCAATGAGAAAACAGCGACTGTGGTTGTAGGAACAGTGAGTGTGGTGGGCTGTTTAGAATGTCTTCCCTGGTACTTTACACTGGAACAAGATTACTTTATTGATAATGTTCCCATGGGATGTGTCCATAAACCGAGCTTCTACACTTCCCCCATATGGGAGGCATTTGAATTGTTTAATTACATTTTAACCCCTTGTGCACCGATCTCTCTGATTTTGCTGCTCAATGTTCTGATTGTCAAACGGATTTTATTCTCCAGTAAAATCCGCAGGGGATTCCGGAGCCACAGCACTGGAGAGAATCACAAAGACCCAGAGATGGAGAATCGGAGAAAGTCAATTATTTTACTCTTCAGTATATCCGGCAGTTTTATATTGTTGTGGGTGACCCAGGTTGTGTTCATCATTTATAGGCGAATTGCAGATATTCAGTCTTATTCCTCCTACACTGACCCTGTCTATATCACAGATCAGACATCAAAGATGCTGCAGCTTCTCAGTTCCTGCACCAACACGTGTATTTACACTGTGACCCAGACTAAATTCAGAGAGGAGCTGAAGAAGGCGGTGAAATATCCTCTCAATCTCATTGTGAAATTAGTGAAAACATAGAAAGAGATAAACACTGGAACTAAATCCCATTTCATATTCCATTCACTACATTCCCCACAGGACAGAAAGTACATTTTATATTCACAGCACTGAGCCCTGAAATGACTTTAAATCTGATTCTGAGATGATATTTTGTTGAGAATCTGAGCTATTGAGTTGGGACTTGTTCTGCCCCCCCCCCCCCCAACCCCCAACCCCCCGGTCACCATCCCCATCTGCTGGTGTCCCTGTCTCACTGCTGTTAATGCCCTTCTCACCATCTCCTTCTGCTGGTGTTCCTGTCTCACTGCAGTTACTGCCCCCTCTCACCATCACCATCTGCTGGTGCTCCAGTCTCACTGCAGTTACAGGCCACCTCTCACCACCGACATCTGCTTGTGTCACTGTCTCACTGCAGTTACTGCCACCCCACCCCTACTCACCATCTCCATCTCCTGGTGACCCTGTCTCACTGCAGTTACTGCCCCCTCTCACCATCTCCATCGGCTGGTGTCCCTGTCTCACTGCAGTTACTGCCCCCATCACCATTTCCATCAGCTGCAGACCCTGTCTCACTGCAGTTGCAGCTCCCGACTCACCATCGCCATCTGCTGGAATCCCTGTCTCGCTGCTGTTACTGCCCCACACTCACAATCTCCATCTGCTGGCGTCCCTGTTTCACTGCAGTTACGGTGCATCCCTCACCATCTCCATCTCCGTCTGTCCCTGACTCACTGCAATTGCTGCTCCCGATCTCACCATCTCCATTTGCTGGGGCCCCTGTCTCACTACAGTCACGGATGCCTCTCACCACCTCCATCTGCTGGTGTCACTGTCTCACTGCAGTTACTGCCCCCTCAACATCGCCATCTGCTGGTATCCCTGTCTCGCTGCAGTTACTGCACCCCACTCACCATCTCCACCTGCTGTTGTCCCTGTTTCACTGCAATTACTGCCATCTCTCACCATCTCCATCTGCTGGTGCCACAGTCTCAATGCACTTACTGCCCCCTCTCACCATCACCACCTGCTGGTACCATTGTCACACTGCAGTTACTGTCCCCCTCTCACCATCTCCATCTGCTGGTGTCACTTCCTCCCTGCAGTTACTGTCCCCTCTCACCATCTCCATCTGCTGGTATCCCTGTCTCACTGCAGGTAACGCCCCCCTCAACGTCGTCATCTGCTGGTATCCCTGTCTCGCTGCAGTTACTGCACCCTCCTTACCATGTCCACCTGCTGGTGTCATTGTCTCACTGCATTTACTGTCCCCCTCTCACCATCTACATCTGCTGGTGTCCCTTCCTCACTGCAGTTACTATCCCCACTCACCATCTCCATCTGCTGGCGTCCCTGTATCACTGCTGTTACTGCCCACCTCACACCATCTCCATATGCTGCTGTCCCTGTCTCACTGCAGCTACAGTCCCCCCAATCACCATCTCCATCTGCTGGTGTCCCTTCCTCACTGCAGTTACATCCCTCTCTCACAATCTCCAACTGCTGGTGTCACTGTCTCACTGCAGTTACTGTTCCCCTCTCACCATCTCCACCTGCTGTTGTCCCTGTTTCACTGCAGTTACTGCCCTCTCTCACCAGCTCCATCTGCTGGTGTCACTGTCTCACTGCAGTTACATCCCTCTCTCACAATCTCCAACTGCTGGTGTCACTGTCTCACTGCAGTTACTGCACCCCACTCACCATCTCCACCTGCTGTTGTCCCTGTTTCACTGCAGTTACTGCCCTCTCTCACCAGCTCCATCTGCTGGTGTCACTGTCTCACTGCAGTTTCTGCTCCTCATCTCACCATCTCCATCTGCTGGGGTCCCTGTCTCCCTCAGTTACTGCCCCCTCTCACCATCTCCATCTGCTGCTGTCCCTGTCTCACTGCAGTTGCTCCACCCCCTCACCATCTCCATCTGCTGGTGTCACTTTCTCACTGCAGTTACTGTCCCCCTCTCACCATCTCCATCTGCTGGTGACCCTTCCTCACTGTAGTTACTGTCCCCACTCACCATCTCCATCAGCTGGTATCCCTGTTTCACTGCAGTTACTGCCCTCTCTCACCAGCTCCATCTGCTGGTGTCACTGTCTCACTGCAGTTACATCCCTCTCTCACAATCTCCAACTGCTGGTGTCACTGTCTCACTGCAGTTACTGTTCCCCTCTCACCATCTCCACCTGCTGTTGTCCCTGTTTCACTGCAGTTACTGCCGGCTCTCACCATCTTCATCTGCTGGTATCCCTTCCTCACTGCAGTTACTGTCCCCACCTCACAATCTCCTTCTGCTGGTATCCCTGTCTCACTGCAGTTACTGCTCCCCCTCTCACCATCTCCATCTGCTGGTGTCATTGTCTCACTGCATTTACTGTCCCCCTCTCACCATCTACATCTGCTGGTGTCCCTTCCTCACTGCAGTTACTATCCCCACTCACCATCTCCAGCTGCTGGCGTCCCTGTATCACTGCTGTTACTGCCCACCTCACACCATCTCCATATGCTGCTGTCCCTGTCTCACTGCAGTTACTGTCCCCCTCTCACCATCTCCATCTGCTGGTGACCCTTCCTCACTGTAGTTACTGTCCCCACTCACCATCTCCATCAGCTGGTATCCCTGTCTCACTGCAGTTACTGCTCCCCATCTCACCATCCCCAACTGCTTGTGTCATTGTCTCACGATAGTTGCTGCCCCCTCTCACGATCTCCACCTGATGATGTCCCTTCCTCACTGCATTTACTGTCCCCTCTCACCTTCTCCATCTGCTGGTATCCCTGTCTCACTGCAGTTACTGCCCCCCTCAAAATCGCCATCTGCTGGTATCCCTGACTCGCTGCAGTTACTGCACCCCATTTACCATCTCCACCTGCTGCTGTCCCTGTTTCACTGCAGTTATAGCCCCCTCTCACCATCTCCATCTGCTGGTGTCACTATCTCACTGCAGTTACTGCCCCCTCTCACCATCTCCATCTGCTGGTATCCCTGTCTCACTGCAATTACTGCTCCCCATCTCACCATCCGCATCTGCTGGTGTCCCTGTCTCACTGCAGTTACTGTCCCCACTCACCATCTCCATTTGCTGGAATCCCTGTCTCACTGCAATTACTGCTCCCCATCTCACCATCCGCATCTGTTGGTGCACTGTCTCAGTGCTGTTACTGCTCCTGATCTCACCATCTCCATCAGCTGGGGTCCCTGTCTCACTGCAGTTACTGGTCCCTCTCACCATCTCCATCTGCTAGTATCCCTGTCTCAGTGCACGTACTGTCCCCTTCTCACAATCTCCATCTACTGGTGTCCCTGCCTCACTGCAGTTACTGACCCCCCCCCCACCCCCACCTCACCATCTCCATCTCCTGGTGTCCCTGTCTCACTGCTGTTCCTCCACCCCCCCCCCCCCCCTTCACATCCTCCATTTGCTGGTGTTGTTCATCTGAGTTCTTTTTGCCCTCAGTCTGGTTCAGTAAATATACCGAGTCGGATGTGTCGGTAAAATCAATTAATTTATTTGCACATTAGCCAGCAGACTTATTCTGACACAGCAGCACTGACTCCACTGGTGTCTGTCGGGTCCACCAGTGTAAGTGACTGTTTGGGATACACATACTGTTTATACATTAAGATTCATACTACACCTCCTTGTTTAACCAATTAGTGTGGTACAATTCAACTTCACCCACGTGGTGACATGCAGTACATCTGTTACTGAGGTTCACAATACACTCCATTCTCCATACATACTTGTTACTAACTTAATATTGTTTTGCACGAGCAAGATAAAAGAAAGCAGACAAGCAAGATAATTAGCAAGAGCATAGGAATCATCAATAAACATTCTGGTCTCACTCCCTACATTGATCATGAGTTCTGTCTCTACCTTGTGACAGTTAATTGCAGCGCATCCTGCTATCTCTATCATGTTTGCATTCCTGAGTGCTTCGTGCAGTCTGCAGCTACATCAAGCAGTGGCAGTTCACGAAGATAAGAGAGGCCCTTCATTCATTATTGTCACTCACACAGGGATGGACAGCATTTGTTTCACAGGAGTCCATTTGTTTCAAACCACACAATCAGGCCATAAAAGAACAGATGTCCTTGCAATTACCAGTGTCGGCTAGTCTTTACAATCTCACACTCTCTGCCTTTACTTTTAACTATTTAATTGAGGTTTCTGCCACTTAAAATCAGACTATCAAAGCTCAGCAAAGCTACTATTCCTAACTTGGCTATATTGCCCATTACACATAGGGTCATGCCGTTCTGCTCAATTCTACAGTGTCACTGTCTCACTGCAGTTATTCCACCACACTCACTGTCTTCATCTGCTGGTGTCCCTGTCTCACTGCAGTTAATGTCGCCTCTCTCACCATCTCCATCTGCTGGTCTCCCTGTGTCAATGCAGTTACTCCACCCACCTCACCATCTCCATCTGCTGGTGTCCCTGTCTCACTGCAGTTTCTGTTCCCCCCCCACCCCCGCCTTCACTATCTCCATCTGCAGCTGTTCCTGTCTCACTGCAGTTACTCCGCACCCCGCCCCATCTAACCATCTCCATCTGCTGATGTCCCTGTCTCACGGCATTTATTGTCCCCCTCTCACCAGCGCCATCTGCTGGTGTCATTGTCTCACTGCTGTTACTGCCCCCTCTCACCATCTACATCTGCTGGTGTCACTGTCTCACTGCAGTTACTGTCACCCTCCCAGCATCTCCATCTGCTGATGTCACTATCATTTACATTTACATGGGGACATTTACAGCAGGGAAATCTGAAGGGGATAGCTTGCCCAGGGGGCGTCAAAATTTATTGGTGGGGCCGAAAGAAATCCAGAAAGAGGGAAAAAGCCAGAGAGCGAGAGAGATCGAAAGAGAGATAGCCAGAGAGAGGGAATGAAAAAGCCAAAGAAAGAGATGTCAGAGAAAGAGCTGAAGATAAAGCCATAGAGAGAGAGAAAGCAAAGCCAGAGAAAGTGAAAAGAAGACAAAGCCAGAGAGAGAGAGAGAGAGAGAGAGAGAGAGTAAAGCAGAAAGAACCAAAGAAAGAGAGGGAAAGCAAAAGAGAAAGAGAAAACCAGAGAGAGAGAAAGAGAAAACCAGAGCGAGCACGAAAGAGAAACCTGGAGAATAATCGACTGACAAATTCACAGAGCGAGAGTCAAAGAGATAGAGCCAAGAGAAAGGGAGAGAGAAAGTCAAAGACATCGAGCCAAGAGAAAGAGAAAGAGAGAAAGTTAAAGAGGAAGCGCCAGAGAAAGAGAGAGAAAGAGAGAAAGTTAAAGAGGAAGAGCCAGAAAAAGAGAGAGAAAGAGAGAAAGCCAGAGAAATGGAGAGAGAAAAAGCGTCAAAGAGAGAATCAGAGAAGGGAGAGAAACAGCCAACGGAGCAGAGAGAGAGAGAGACAGTGACAGAGACGGAGAAAGGAATACAGAGAACGTGAGAGAGAGAAATGTTCATCATTATGTGTAGCTTTTTTACTCTATGCCTCCCATCCATAAAGCCTCTTTAGCTTATTAACTGCTTTCTCAACCTTCCCTGTCACCTTCAACGATTTATGTACATATACAATAAGGTGCCGGGCTCTTGCATCACCTTTAGAATTGAATCCTTTATTTCATGCTGTTTCCTTGTTTTTCCCACTAAACTGTATCACTAAACATTTCATTGCATTAAATTTCATCTGCTGCGTGTCTCCCTGTTCCGTCAATCTGTCTAGATCCTATAGAAGTCTATCACTATCCTCATTACAATGTTGTGTCATTTTCAAACGGTAAAATTGTGCGCTTCACAAGTCTAGGTCAGTAATTTAGACCAGGAAATCAGAATATTTTGTACTGACCCCTGGTAAACCCCACTATATAAGCCCTTGCAGTTAAAAAAAAACTATTCTTCACCACTACTTTCCATTTCCTGTCACTTAGCTTGATTGAATTTTTCGAGGCTGTGACTGGATGTGCAGCTGAGGGTAAAGTAGTTGATGTAGTCGACATGAATTTCAGTAAGGCTTTTGATAAGGTCCCACATGGGAGATTGGTTAAGAAGATGGGAGCCCATGGGATTCAATTTGGCAAATTGGATCCAAAATTTGCTGAGTGGCAAGAGGCAGAGGGTGATGGTCAAGGGTTGTTTTTGTGGGTGGCAACATGTGACCAGTGGTGTACCGCAGGGATTAGTGCTGGGACCCTTGCTGTTTGTAGTGTAAATTAATAACTTAGACGTGAATATAGAAGGTACAATCAGTAAGTTCACAGATGACACAAAAATTGGTGGAGTCGTAAATAGTGAGGAGGAAAGCCTCAGATTACTGGACGATATAGACGGGCTGGTAAGATGGGCAGAGCAGTAGCAACTGGAATTGAAGCCTGAGAAGTGCGAGGTGATGCATTTTGGGAGGACTAACAAGGCATGGGGACGCACAATGGATGGTAGGACCCTAGAAACTAAAGAGGGTCAGTGGGAACTTGGTGTACTTGTCCATGGATCACTGAAGGCAGCAGCACAGGTAGATAAGGTTGTTAGGAAGGCTTATGGGATACTTGCCTTTATTAGCTGAGGCATAGAATATAAGAGCAGGGAGGTTATGATGGAGCTGTATAAAATGCAAGTTAGGCCACATCTAGAGTACTGTCTACAGTTCTGGTCACCACATTATAGGAAGGATGTGATTGCACTGGAGAGGGTGCAGAGGAGATCCACGAGGATATTGCCTGGGCTGGAGCATTTCAGCTATGAAGAGAGACAGGATAGGCTAGGATTGTTTTCCTTAGAGAGGAGAAGGCTGAGGGTGGACCTGACTGAGGTGTACAAAATTATGCGGGGCATTGGGAGGATAGAGAGGAAGCAACCTTTTCCTTTAGCAGTGGGATCGATAACGAGGGGGCATAGATTTAAGGTAAGGGGCAGGAGGTTTACAGGGGATTTGAGGAAAAAATATCACCCAGAGGGTGGTTGGAATCTGGAATACACTACCTGAAGGGGTGGTAGAGGCAGGAGCCCTCACAACATTTAAGAAGTATTTAGATGAGCATTTGAAATGCCGGAGCATACAAGTCTATGGGCCAAGTGCTGGTAAATGGGATTAAGATAAATCGGTGCTTGATGGCAGGCACAGATGCGATGGGACGAAGTGCCTATTTCTGTGCTGTTTAACTCGATGACTGTATGACTCTTAGCCAGCTCCACACCCAGGCTGCCAATGTCCGCTTTATTCCCTAAGCTTCAAATTTGCTGACAAGGCTGTTATGCATCACTTCATCAAACCTCTTTTGGACGTCCGTGTCCACCACATCAACTGTATTATCCTCATCAATGTTCTCCGTTAACTCATAAAATTAGTTAAACATGATTTGCCCTGACCAAATCCATGTTCAGTTTGGATTCTTAATTAATCCACATTTATCCATGCAACTGTTAATTTTGTCCCACAATATGGTTCCTTAAAGAAAGATCCTGCCACTGATATTAAACTGACTGGCTTGTAATTACAATGCATATCATTTAGTTTTTGTTTCAATCTCTCATGGAATATGGACGTCACTTGCAAGGCCAGAACTTACTGCCCTTTCAAATTGCCCTGGGGGTTGGGGGGAAGTGGGGGGCGGGGTGTTGGGGGGGTGGGGTGTTGGTGAGCTGCCTGCTTGAACTGCTGCAGTCCATGTGGTGCAGGTAAAGCAAAGGTGCATTTAGGAAGAGATTTTCACGTTTTGGACCTGACATGAAGGAACAGCGCTATCGTCCCAAGTCAGGATGGTGTGCGCCTTGAAGAGGAATTGACAGCTGGTGGTGTTCCCATGCATCTGCTGTCTTTGTCCTTGGCGGTGGAGGTCATGGGTTTGAAAAGTGCTGTCGAAGGAGACTTGGCGAGTTGTTGCAGTGCATTTTGCAGAAGGTATGTTTGATGTTTGAGAATCTGTCCAGTTAATTGGTTCAGTTTCCATATATGAGGACTGAGTCCATCCCTGAAAAGTGGATGGAAATTCTATGCAATTAAAGACTAGCACAGGATCACAGAAGTAATTTGAAATCAGGAAATGAATCAGCTCCTACTTCATTTCATTCTTGTTAGATAAAGCAATTTGCATCAGCTGCTATTTCCAAAAAGTTATCAAAATGATCATATTCACATTTTTATTCTTCATTCGGAGATGTGGCATCGCTGATAAGGCCAGCATTTATTTCCAATCCAACATTGCACTTGAGAAGGTAGTGATGAGCTGCCATCTTGAACCACTGCAGTCCTCGTAACGGTGTGAAACAGCTGAGTGTCTTGCTCGGCCATTTCGGAGGGCATTTTAGAGTCAACTACATTGCTGTGGGTCTGGAGTCACATGTCGGTCAGACTGGATAAGGACTGCAAATTTCCTTCCCTGAAGGACATTAGTGAACCAGATGGGTTTTTACAGCAATCGGCAATGGTTATATGATCTCTACCGTATCTGGTTTTAAATGTATTGTTGTATAAAAAGACTTAGATTGTAAAGTGTTAATGCTGCTGTTCAGTGACTGGTACTAATTTTACTCAGCTGGAAACCAGATCTCCCTGCTTCGTTTTTCTTGCAATAAGTTAATGACAACAGATTTATACAATTCTGCCATTAACATTTCTTACATCACAGAATATATTTTACCATATTTTCTAAACTAATACAAGGCTCAATTCAGCAATTTAATACCTACCAATTCAATCCTTATATTTACAAATTTTATAATGTGAAAGATTTAACCATGGCTGGGAATGTAACCTGTCCTGTAGCTTTACTCTTCTGGAGGACATTTCGAAGGGATGTTGTCTTGGACAGTGTCAGCTCAGTATTCGTAAATTCAGAACAAAAAGAAAATGTGTACCAGATTGTCAGAGAACACTCCCCTGCCTCACCTACCCTCTCCACCCCAATGTGAGACCGTCCATATTACATGGTTTGGCCCTTATTCAGACGGCTGGGCATTTACACAATGATTCTGCATAAACAGATTCTGTAACAGTTAAAGAGAGGACTAGAGAAAACGTGAAAAATGCTGCTAACAATTGTGAGACTATGCTAGCGTATTTTTTCAGCCGTGATATTAAACTAGCACTTTCCATCCAAAAAGACTGTATTTTCAATGCAACACAGTGAGCTGATTCCTAAAGTTAAACTTCACTCAGTGAGATGAGCATCGTTTTGTTTTGTACTGAGCATTTAATCATAACATGCTATGAAGTGAATTATTGATGGGTGCAAATCCAGGTCTGTAAAATATTTTGAATATATTCCATTATAATGAGTACTTGAAATAATACTGTGTGAATTTTCTTTGTTCAAATGACTGGAATTAACAAGAAACAGACAATTAGTTCCCAAGGAGACAGGTGTTAATTACAGTCATTTCACAACTGAAATTGACTCATTTTACTCATGTGCTTTACATGTCGAATAGAAAGTGTATATTTATACAATATAATCTAACATTTGACAGATATTTCGATTCTTTAAAGTGAATTTCCCAGAGAGCTGACAATTATTTCTTTAACTCTTTGGAAGGACGGATAATATGCGACCCGCAGTCTGATAGCACAGCTAGGAAATGGGAACAACTTTTCAGTTACCGATTTCAGATCATTTCAGCTGCAAATTGTCATGTCAGTGAATGTCTATAGAATTCTCACAGATCAATTTACACTGAAGACAGGGTCCCTGGACTAGGGAGCAGGGTAGGACTCAATTAAACTTTCTGGAACAGTATGATCCAATGATCAAGTTGTATTGGCAGAAGTGGATTGTTCAAGAACTGATCTTTGAGCAAATTGAATTGAGCAGATTGCTGCGCCTTAATGTTGTCATTGAAATAGATTCACTCTGTAAGAAACATAGATACATAGAAACATAGAAAAAGTGCAGCACAGAAGGAGGCCATTCAGCCCATCGTGTCCGCGCTGACCGAATAAACTAGCACCCCAAACTGATCTCACCTTCCAGCACATGGTCCATAGTCCTGCAGGTTACAGCAGTTCAGGGACATGTCCAGGTACATTTTAAATGAATTGAGGGTTTCTGCCTCCACCACCATTCCTGGCAGTGAATTTCAGACACCCACCACCCTCTGGGTGAAAGGGTTTCACCTCTTGCCCCCTCTAATCCTTCCACCAATCACCTTAAATCTGTGTCCCCTGGTAACTGACCTCCCCGCCAGGGGAAACATGTCCTTCCTGTCCACTCTATCTAGGCCCTTCATAATTTTGTACACCTCAATCAATTCACCTCTCAGCTTCCTCAGATCCAGGGAAAACAAGCCTGGCCTGTCCACTCTTTCCTCATAGCTGCAACTTTAAAGGCCTGGTAACATTCTTGTAAATCTCCTCTGTCCTCTCTCCAGAGCAATTATGTCCATTCTGTAATGTACTGACCAGAACTGCACACAATACTCCAGCTGTGGCCTAACCAGCGCGCTGTGCAGCTCCAGCATGACATCCTTGCTTCTGTACTCTATACCTCGGTCAATAAAGGAAAGCCTACTTCACCACTATATCCACCTGTCCTGCCACATTCAGGGACCTGTGCACATGCACTACACGGCCTCTCGCTTCTTCTACCCCTCTCAATATCCTCCAGTTTATTGTATATTTCCTTGTTTTATTTGCCCTCCCCAAATGCAATACCTCACACGTCTCTGGATTGAATTCCGTTTGCCACTTCTGTGCTCCCTCAACCAAAATATTGACACCATTCTGGAGTCTGTGACTATCCTCTTCCCTATTAACTACATGGCCAGTTTTTGTGTCATCAGCAAATTTCCCATCATGCCGACCACATTTCAGTCCAAATAGTTAATATATACCACAAATAACAAGGGACCCAAACTGAGCCCTGTGGAACGTCACTGGAAACAGCTTTCCATTTGCAGAAACACCCGTCAACTACTACCCTTTGTTTCCTGGCCCTGAGCCAATTCTGAATCCAACCTGCCACCTTCCCCTGTATCTCATGGGCTTTCATTTTTCTGGCCAGCCTACCATGCGGGGCCTTGTCACATACCTTACTAAAATCCATGCAGCCCCCATCCACTGCACTACCCTCATCGATCCTCCATGTTACTTCCTCAAAAAACTCAATTAAGTTAGCAAAGTATGGCCTTCCCCAAACAAATCCATGCTGACTATCCCTGATTAATCCGTGCCTTTCTAAGAGACAGTTTATCCTATTCCTCAGAATAGATTCTAACAATATACCCATCACTGAGGTCAGACTGACAGGCCAATAGTTATTTGGTCTAATCCTCGCACCCTTTTTAAACAATGGGACAACGTTCACAGGCTTCCAATCATCTGGTATCTCGCCTGTATCTAGTGAGGTTTTGAAAAATATCCACAGCGCATCCACTACTTCCTCTCTGGCTTCCTTGATCAACCTGGGATGCAGTCCATCCGGTCCTGGTGATTTACCGACTTTCAGGGATGTCAGACCTTCGAGTGCTTCCTCTCTCATTATGCTTATCATATCTAATGTTTGACACTCCTCCACTTTAGTTACAATGTCTGCATCAACCCTCTCCTTTGCAAAGTCAGAGACAAAAAAACTCATTAACTATCCTGCCCACATCTTCTGCATAATTTCCCCTGTTCATCCCTGATAGGCCCTACCCTTTCCTCTTGCTCTTAATGTACTGATAAAACATCTTCAGGATTTCTTTGGTTTTACCTGTCAATATTTTTCATGTCCTCTCTTTGCATTTCTAATTTCCTTTCTTACTTCACCCCTGCACTTTTTATATGCCTCTCAGCTTTCTGAAGTATTAAGGCATTTGTGATCTCACTTTTCCTGTAAATTATAATCATGGACCTCACGCTTACTGTAAATACTCACCCAGATGCATTAGTAATCTCACATTTACTGTACATACCAATCCAAATATATCACTGACCTCACTTGTATTGTAAATACCATCCAGATATATCATTGACTTCGCTTGTAATTTAAATACCATCCAAATATATCATTGACCTCAATTGTACTGTAAATACCATCCAGAAATATCATTGACTTCACTTGTAATTTAAATACCATCCAGAAATATCATTGACTTCACTTGTAATTTAAATACCATCCAAATATATCATTGACCTCAATTGTACTGTAAATACCATCCAGAAATATCATTGACTTCACTTGTAATTTAAATAACATCCAGATAGATCATTGACCTCACATTTACTGTAAATACCATCCAGATATATCACTGACCACAATTTTTTTTTTAGAACATTAGAACATTACAGCGCAGTACAGGCCCTTCGGCCCTCAATGTTGCGCAGACCTGTGAATGATTTGTAATAAAATGTGGATATATTACTGACCTCACTTTTACTTAAATACCAATCTAGATGTATCACCAACCTCACCTTTACTGTAAATACCCATCCTGATAGATCACAAACCTGACTTATAATGTAAATACCCATCCATATCTATCACTAGTCACATTTTTACTGTTACTGCCCATCCAGATATATCACTGACCTAACTTCAACTGTCATTAGCCATCCCGGTGCAACACTGGTGCATGTTGCAACATGTCGCTGCCTCAGAAAAAAATCTCTCTTTCAGTGTACTTTAATTACTTTTATTCTTTCACTGGATGTGAGGGCCGCTGGCGAGACCTGCAATTATTGCCCATATCTAATTTCCCTTGAGAAGGTGATGGTGAGAACTGCAGTCCATGAGGGGGATGTACACTCACAGTGCTGTTAAGAAGGGAGTTCCAGGACGTTGACCCAGTGACAGGGAAGGAACAGCGATATAGTTCCAGGTCCGGATGGTGTGTGGTTTGGAGGGGAACATGCAGATGTTGATGTTCCCACGACAATGAGCTCGCTGATCAGAGGTAGTGTTGTACAATAGAGGGAGAGTTACCAGTTCAGTAAATTTATTCACACTGACCAATGTTTTAATTAAATACTGTGCATGGAACATTTTTCAGATTATTCCAAAGATCCTGGGAAGGAACCATGATGTTAAAGCAAAAGAAATGCCTGATTTCCCCTTCTCAAATACTTTTTCGGATCTAACCTGTTAATTGGCTCAGTGTCCATGTGTGAGTCCTTAGCTTAATCCTGAGAAGTGGATTTAAAATCTATCCCCTAGAATGAAAAGATTACATCAGATCATGGAAATAATTCAAAATCTGTAAAGAAATCAGTTCCCACTTCACATTGTTCTTGTCAGATTGAGAGATTGGTTTCAGCTGTTATTTCTAATAGTCATTCAAATGATTATATTCAATTGTTTGAGTGGGTATTAATTTACATCTGTCCAATACCTGGTTTCAAATATACAATCGTTTAAAAATACCTAGATTGTAAAGGGTTAATGCTGCTGCTCAATGACTGGAATTAATATTACTCCATTGGAAAATACTTCTCTGCTTTTTATTAGTTACAGGAAGTTAAGAACAACAATTTTACGCAATTCCCCAGGAACATTTCTCAGGTCACAGAACATAATTTAATAGATTCTCCAAACTCACACTCAGCTCAATTAAACATATTCAATCCCAATCACTTGTCACATTATATTCACTGATTGTTAAACGTTAGAGGCATCACAGTACAACAAAATTGAAAAACAAATATTCTGCCCCAAAACCATGTGAGGGCCGCCCTGGAAATGCTGGGAAGATAGTGTTCAGACAGTCTGTACCTGCCCTGGGAATGTTTAATGAAGCAGTCTTAATTGGTAGTTTGATCTGTACCTCATCTGCTCAGCACATTCCACCGTCAAGTTTAATGGGACAGTGTAGAGGGCGCTTTACCCTCTATCTAATGTGACAGATAAATAAAACATAATTCAGTCGAAAGTTGGCCACTCCCTCCCAGGTATGCGCCTGTCCAAGGTGAATCTCTGTGTAAACAGGGAATGGGGGAGGCAGGTATATTCTAGCCAATGTTCAAATGGATCATTCCAGAAACCTATCTGTATGTTTGTGTCTCTCTCCCTCCGCAAAAACCTTATTAACAGAGCAGAAAAAACACTGCAATTTAAAACCTGGAGCAGCCGGTTTGGATAATGGCCATTTAACACAAATTGCATTAAATGTCTTTCACTATTCAACCTCCAGTTTATAGAAAGTTCTGAAAAGCACGACCTTGAAATTCTGGCAAAGAGTTGTTTTTTTCTTGAGAGGCCTGTTTGACTGCAGTTTGAGGAACAGACAGTTTTCATTTGGATTGACAATTCCACTTTTGTGACAAAGCCTGAAACTAGAGCCAGGTTAATGATGCATCCAGGAGAAGGCTTACAACTGCTGACATTTCACAACAGTTCCGACCGATATTTACAGTTATATTTGTCAATGAATCCTCTTCTTCTTCTTCTTTGGCCTCCATGTCTCGAGAGACAATGGGTATAAGCCTGGAGGTGGTCACTGGTTTGTGAAGCAGCGCCTGGAGTGGCTAAAAAGGCCAATTCTAGAGTGATAGACTCTTCCAGAGGTGCTGCAGATAAATTTGGTTGTCGGGGCTGTTGCACAATTGGCTCTCTCCTTGCGTTTCTGTCTTTTTTCCTGCCAACTGCTAAGTCTCTTCCACTCGCCACTCTTTAGCCCCGCCTTTATGGCTGTCCGTCAGATCTGGCGAGTGCTCGCAAATGACTCCCATAACTTGCGATCAATGTAACAGAACTTCATGTCGCGCTTGCAGATGTCTTTAAAGCGGCGACATGGACGGCCAGTGGGTCTGATACCAGTGACGAGCTCTCTGAGCAATGCATCCATGGGGATCCTGCCATCTTCCATGCAGTTCACATGGCCAAGCCATCCCAATCGCCATTGGCTCATTAGGGTGTATATGCTGGGGATGCTGGGCGCCTCGAGGACTTCTGCATTGGAGATACGGTCCTGCAACCTGATGCCAAAGATTCTCCGGAGGCAGCGAAGATGGAATGAGTTGAGACGTCACTCTTGGCTGACATACGTTATCCAGGCCTCACTGCTGGAGAGCAAAGTACTGAGGACACAGGCTTGAAACACTCGGACTTTTGTGTTCTGTGTCAGTGTGCTATTTTCCCACACGCTCTTGGCCAGTCTGGACATAGCAGCAGACGCCTTTGTCATGCGCTTGTTGATTTCTGCATCGAGAGACACGTTACTGGTGATAGTTGAGGCTCGGTAGGTGAACTCTTGAAGCTTCCAGAGCGTGGTCGCCGATATTGATGGATGGAACATTTCTGACATCTTGTCCCATGATGTTCATTTTCTTGAGGCTGATGGTTAGGCCAAATTCGTTGCAGACAGCCACAATCCTGTCGATGAGTCGCTGCAGACACTCTTCTGTGTGGGATGTTAATGCAGCATCGTCAGCAAAGAGGAGTTCCATGGTGAAGCCAGTCCGTACTTTGGTCTTCGCTCTAAGACGGGCAAGATTGAACAACCTGCCATCTGATCTTGTGTGGAGGAAAATCCCTTCTTCTGAAGACTTGAACGCATGTGAGAGCAGCAGTGAGAAGAAGATCCAAACAATGTAGGTGCGAGAACACAGTCCTGTTTCACGCCACTCAGGACAGGAATGGGGTCTGATGAGGCAACGCTATGCTGAATTGTGCCTTTCATATTTTCATGGAATGAGGTGATGATACTTATTACTTTTTGTGGACAACCAAACTTTGCTTGTAGTCTGAAGAAACCACGTCTGCTGACGAAGCCAAAGGCTTTGGTGAGATCTATGAAAGCAACATAGAGGGGCATATGTTGCTCACGGCATTTGTCCTGTAGCTGGCAAAGGGAGAACAGCATGTCAATGGTGGATCTCTCTGCTCAAAGGCCGCACTGGGCCTTAGGGTAGACACGCTCAGCCAGCTTCTGGAGTCTGTTTAAAACAACTCGATTAAAGACTTTCCCCATTATGCTGAGCACGGAGATTCCACAGTAGTTATTGCAGTCACCGTGGTCACCCTTGTTCTTGTAAAGGGTGATGATATTGGCATTGCACATGTCCTGTGGTACTGCTCCCGCATCCCAGCACAGGCAATGCAGTTCGTCAAGTGCTGAAAGTATAGCAAGCTTGGCACTTTTGATTATTTCAGGTGTAATGCCGTCCTTCCCAAGGGCTTTTCCACTGGCTAGAGAATCAATGGCATCACTGTGTTCCGATTTTGTTGGCTGTTCGTCTAGTTAATCCATGACTGGCAGGGACTGGGCTGCATTGAAGGCGGTCTCAGTGACAACGTTTTCCCTGGAGTACAGTTCTAGGTCGTGCTCCACCCAGCGGTCCATTTGCTTGTGTTGGTCAGTGTAATCATTGGCAAAAATACTTTCTTAACATTTACCACTTTAATGTTACAAGGGTTTATAAAGTTGGAAAAAGGCGATTTAACACAGATTGTATTCAAGATCTTCCACTTTTCACCTTCAGTTTTTTAAAGCTTAGCGATAAAGACCTCCACATTCTGACAGAGTTTTTGCTGCAGCAATAAAATGTCACTTGTTTTCCTTTGCTTCCTGACTGTATCTTTCCTCTGCTCTCCTGGGATTCAGAGGAATTTTTGTTCATCGCTTGTCCACATTCAGGAGGTTCCAGTTCCTCTGCAGCTGCTGTCCTGGAGAAATAAATTGCATTCAAAATCTTCCCCTTAGTTTGGAGACATGAGGTGAGACGGTTTACACTAGCAGAGGAGATAAATAAATAGGCAGGGAGTTGTTCTGGTCTGGAATTCACTGTCTGACAGGTAGCATCATCAGAGCAGATGCGTCGGAGATGGAGAAACTGGGACAATGGAATGGAGTCCTTACAGGAGGTAGGGTGTGAAGAAGTGTAATCGAGGTAGCTGTGGGAGTCGGTGGGCTTATAATGAATATTAGTAGAAAGCCTATCCCCAGAGATGGAGACAGAGAAGTCGAGGAAGGGCAGGCATACGCTGGGGACACGGGTTCAATTCCTACCACGACAGCTGGTGGAATTTCAATTTAATTAATTAATAAAAATCTGGAATTGAAAGCTAGTCTCAGTGATGGTGTTACAAAACTATCATTGGTTGTTGTAAAAACCCCGTCTGGTTCACTAATGTCCATTAGGGAAGGAAATCTGCCGTCCTTACCTGGTCTGGCCTACATGTGACTCCAGACCCACAGTAATGTGGTTGATTGTTAAATGCCATTTGAAATGTCCACTCAGTTATCAAAGTTAATTCGAGATGGGTAACAAATGCTGGCCTTGCCAGTGATGCCCACCTCCCATGAATAAAAATGATAAATTAGTAAAGGTGGTGTGGATAATGCTCCCAATATCCCTCTTCATTCATGAAGAAAATTTTAAATTGATGACCACTTATCCACGAACTCACAAACCCAATCTTTCTCTATTGTCTGAACAAAGTCCTTGCTGTTTTAAACAGTTTTATTAAATCACCTCTCAGCTTCCTGTGCTGTGAAACTGTCTCCCTTTCAGCCCTCTACTCGGATCTGTAGGAGGTAGTTTGAATATAATTGTACAGACTGCAGCACTGAAACCTGCTCAAATTTAGAAGCAGAATCAGTTTTGTGAGACCAGTCTTGTGAGACAATGTGTCGAGAATGTGTCTGAATAGCTCAGAGAGTCACCTTCCCTGAATTTCCAGGGATTTTATTCCCCTTCTTAGACTCTCACCTGTACCTGGTTATTTAAGATTTGCTGTGTCACTACAAAAAGCTAAAGATATAATTGCAAACATTTCCTGTTGTTTGAAATAACAAATATTTCAAATAATGACAGAGAAACTCAGATGGAAACATTGGTGATGACTTTGCAGCATTTGAATTTTATTTGATTGGTTCTGAACTGACAGAGCAAAAGCAAAGTTACAAATCCAACCTGCACTGAGGAACAGCAAATGTGGAGCTTTACAGAGTTACACTGATTTTGGAATCAGTTTTTCGTGGAGTTGCTTCAGTATTTGGTGAAAGATGTTCGGTGCAGACTCTCTCTATCTTGCAGACAGTGAGTTTATTAAAGGGGAGGACAGTCTATCAGCAGAGGACATGAAGCATTCAAAGCGGATCAGCCTGGGCACCGACCTGCTCAAACTCTTCTCCAGCTGAGTTTTCACACTTTGTGATCACTGTTCTGTAAGTCTCTGACACAAGACAGCTTATTATCCTCCGCCAAAAATGCTGTAATCAGACCAGTTTTCACCCGGAAAGAGGAGCTTGCGCACCCCATTAAAATTCACCTCCTGGTACAGAACCCACAGACCTGCTTTCACAACATGGGATGAGGTCCGATTATTGAACCCAATAACACTCAGGTCGCTAATGATTTCAGTGATGAGACAGCTGTCACCTTGAAAATTGATGTCTTTGTGTAAATTGATCGCTGGGTCTAGTAAATTCTCCTTCACCAGGCGCAATGATTTGAATCTTTTTATCCATTTCACCAAGATTTGCATGATCTCCTGCACCATAAACAGTGAACTCTCCGGTGTAGTTTGTGCCGGTATAGGCGACCCAGTGTTTCCCCTCCACTTCCAGTGAGGAGAAGGAGGCAGAACCAAGGTCAGGTACACTGTCCATAAACTCCTTCCTTGACCAGACAATTGTATCTTATCGAACAGGATAATCTTGTTCATCCTGACCGCGATGTTGCAGATGTTCTGAGATTTCAATGTGATCAGCAGCAGTGAAATCACTCCGTGGTTTCCTAGCCCCCGGAGTGAGTTTAGATACACATTGAAACATCCTTCCTGACAACTCAGCAAATTGTAATCGATGCTGCTCAGCCACGGGGCAAGTGGCAGCTAACTCCACCCAGAATTGTGCAAACACCGAATGCTGAAAGACAACACAGCAGGAAAGACACTGACCAAAATTTCACAACTTCGTGGAAACAGCAATTCGGCAATTCTACACAAGGTGTCACAACGATGCTGCCTCCTCATGTTCCAGTAATTGTACATATTGTGTCCCTCACACTCTCACTCTCCATATTCCAGTAATTATACACACTGTGTCCCTCACTCTCATACTCCATGTTCCAGTAATTATACACACAGTGTCCCTCACATTCTCACATTCCATGTTCCAGTAATTGTACACACAGTGTCCCTCACTCTCACCCTCCATGTTCCAGTAATTGTACACACAGTGTCCCTCACACTCTCACTCTCCATGTTCGAGTAATTGTACACCCTGTGTCCCTCACTCTCACACTCCATGTTCCAGTAATTGTACACAAAGTGTCCCTCACTCTCACACTCCATGTTACAGTAATTGTACACAGTGTGTCCCTCATGCTCTCACTCTCCATGTTCGAGTAATTGTACACCCTGTGTCCCTCAAACACTCAATCTCCATGGTCCAGTAATTGTAGACAATTGCTCCCAGCGTGGACAAGGGCACAGACTACAGGGAGGATGAGCGAACTGACCACAGCACCATGGTTCAGAGCATCATTCAAGTTGGGGGAGAACAGAGAAATGTAGTTGTAATATGGGAGAGCATTATTAGGGGAATAGATACTGTTCTCTGTAGCAGAGATAGAGAGTCCAGAAGGCTGTGTTGCCTACCTGGTGCCACGGTTAATGACATCTCCTCGGGATTAGAGAGGATCTTGGAGTGGGTGGGAAATGATCCAGTTGTCGTGGTCCACGTAGGTACCAATGAAATAGGTAGGACTAGGAAATAGGTTCTGCTGAGGGACTCTGAGCAGCTCGAGGCTAAACTAAAAAAGCAGAACAACAAAGCTAATAATTTCTGGATTACTACCTGAGCCACGTGCAAATTGGCATAGGGTAGATAAGATTAGAAAGGTAAATGTATGGCTCAAAGATTGGTGTGGGAGAAATGGGTTCCGATTCATGGGTACGAGTACTGGGGAAGCAGAGAGCTGTTCCATTGGGATGGGCTTCCTTTGAAACATGCTGGGACCAGTGTCCTGGTGAATCATATATCTATGGCTGTAGATAAGACTTTCAACTAAATAACTGGAGGCGGGAGGGTTTAATTGAAAGGAAGCTTAAAAAATCGATAGGTAATGAGAAAGCAGAGGTGCAGGGTAGTGAAGGGGCAGACATTAATCAGAGTGGACAGAGATCAGGATCAGGAACCCTGGCTGATTTCCTCTCTCTCTCTCTCTCTCTAACTCAGGGGTCACTGGACAATGATCAGGAACAGGAACCCTGGCTGGTTTCCCCTCTCTCTAACCCAGGGGTCACTGGACAATGACCAAGAACAGAAATCCTGGTTGATGTCTCCTATCTCTAACGCAGGGGTCACTAGATAATGATCAGGAAAAGGACGCCTGGCTGATGACCCCTATCTCTAACCCAGGGGTCACTGGATAGTGTTCAGGAGCAGGAACCCTGGCTGATTTCTCCCCTCTTTCTAACCCAGGGGTCACTGGACAGTGATCAGAAACAGGAACCCTGGCTGATGTCCCCTATCTCTAATCCAGGGGTCACTGGATAGTGTTCAGGAGCAGGAACCCTGGCTGATTTCCCCTCTCTCTCTTACCCAGGGGTCACTGGATAGTGATCAGGAGCAGGAACCCTGGCTGATTTCCTCTCTCTCTCTAACCCAAGGGTCACTGGACAGTGATCAGGAGCAGGAACTCTAGCTGATTTCCTCTCTCTCTAAACCAAGGTTCACTGGACAGTGATCAGGAGCAGGAATCCTGGCTGATTTTCCCCTCTTTCTAACCCAGGGGTCATTGGACAGTGATCAGGAGCAGGAACCCTAGCTGATTTCCTCTCTCTCTAAACCAAGGTTCACTGGACAGTGATCAGGAGCAGGAATCCTGGCTGATTTTCCCCTCTTTCTAACCCAGGGGTCACTGGACAGTGATCAGGAGCAGGAACCCTGGCTGATTTCCTCTCTCTCTAACCCAGGGGTCACTGGACAGTGATCAGGAGCAGGAACCCTGGCTGATTTCCCCTCTCTCTGAAACCCAAGCATCACAGGACATGATCAGGAGCAGGACCCTGGCTGATTTCCCCTCTCTCTAACCCAGGGGTCACTGGACAGTGATCAGGAGCAGGAACGCTAGCTTATTTCCCCTCTCCCTCCAACCCCGTACTTGCTCTTGTGTTTAACATCCATCCTGCACAAAGGGGGCTCCATCCCCACCCCCAACTGTTTGACTCGGGATGGCTGGAGTTGCCCGGCTGCAAACAGTCTTTATAGAGCAGCAGGAAAAGGAGAGAACCGGGCGGCTCTATCTGACCCGGGTGAAGAACACTCCTGGGAAGACTGGACTGTAGACTCTTCAGCGAGGTGCACCAATCACCAATTGAACAGTAACATCCTTGCAGCCCTTCTCTCCCTTCCATCACTCGGCCACCTATCCACTCCTGTCCTGGTCCTTTACAGCCCCATCCTCCTCTACTCCCATCCCTCCATCATATTGCTTAAGTTTAAAAGAAAACTGTTGTGTACTTTGTTTCTTAGGATTGGGCACGGCTCTTCGACCCAATGGACGCCCCCCTTTGCTAGTGGTGGGCCCTTCTCACACGTATGCTGCTGCCACTGCTGCTGCTGAACCTGTTGCTCCATCACCATTTGCGCTGTGAACATCGAAGCGTGGGGTGAAGAGCTACGTCCACCCCACTATGTCAATGGAGATATGTGTGATAGTAATGGCCGAGGTTGTCAGCCCTTCAGTCTTTGTTGCTACCTCAAAGATGTCGGGAAAGCAGTGTTTTTCCTGAAGACAGAGCCGGCAGTGTCCCTGGCCCTGAGCAAGGGGCTCACCATGGGCGGGACCTTTCTGCCAGTGGACCCCCTGGAGGCCACTGCACAAAGGATCATTCTGTCAACTGTCCCACCTGTACCATCAGGGGGAAGTAAAGACAGTGCTCACCCCAGTCCCGCTCGGTCTTCGGGAGAAGAGCCTTTGGCAAGTGTACACCTTCCGCCACCAGTTATTTATGCAGCTGGCGCGGGAGGAGGTCACGGATGGTCATTTCAATGTGGAGTTCCAGGGGACGGCCTACCCTGACTTCTGAACCTGTGATGGGGTGTGGTGCCATGTCTGCAAAGGTGTGGGGCATGTTTGTAAGGACTGCCCTAACGTCCTGGCTGTCAACTGCACCTCAGCGGTCCAGGGAAGCACTACTGCACCTCCTCCCACGCCTCTACACCTCCAAAAGACACCGTTCAATCGGTTCCAGAGTATGTGGTTTTCACGGCCTCCAGTGGGGAGGGGTTGCATGCCTGAGGGGAAGAAAGCTGCGGAGGACAATTAAACACTGAGAGCCGTCCCCTGGACACTGTGGTACAACCCGAGCCTGAACATAGCCCAGGGGCCAATCCCAGGGAAACCATCTGCCCCAGGGCTGGGCTAAGGCCCAGGGCAACTGAAAAAAAGGAGGGTGCAGAGATGGAGGCCTCTAATGACATGGAGGTCTTACAGCCTCTGCGCCCACGTGTGGAAAAAGAGGAGAAGGCACCCCATCACAGAGGTGACACAGGACCCTGAGGTGCAGGGCCCATCTGTTGGAGGGGAGCTGTCTCCCGTTTCAGATCCCCATGTTCCCCTTGCCACCACCACCATCAAGGCTGCAAAGTCAAAGAAAGACGGCGGCGTGTCCATAAGCAGCTTGTTGACCTGCTGGCCGACGATGAATCCTCCAACACAGATCCAGAGGGAATGGGCCTCCTGGTCCCTTCTTAATACAGTGCGTTGTTCTCTCTGGTTCCGACCAGCAAGGATGCATACAGAGTTTTGCGAGAGGAGCTGCTGAACGTCAGCCCAGAGGACGTGAAGGATTGGAGGCTCCGCTCACATTGGAGGAGTTGACCGGCACCCTCCACCAGGACAAATACCCAGAGCTGGACGGGATGACCATGGAGTTCCTCAGGGCGTACTGGGACATCCTGGGGGACGATTATGCGCGTGTCCTGGGGGAAAGCCTGGAGACCGGGGAGATGCCCCTCTCGTGGTGCAGGGTGGTCATCGTCCTGCTGCCTAAGGGGCGATCTGCACCAGCTGCGTCCACCGCAAGGATCAATTGGGAGAAATGATTCGGACTCCTGGTCGTTCAGTGGCGGGTGGACTCCCTCCCAGAGGAGTTAACACCTTTTGCGTGGAGCACCACGCACCTCCTCTATCTCGGATTCCACCTTAACCCCACTGAGGAAACCTGACCGGCAAACTGGCAGGAGTTGGAGGCAAAAGTCACCACTCGACTGGAGGGCTGGTCAGGACAGCTCCGAGTGCTTTTTTACAGAGGCCGAGCGCTGGTCATAAACCAAATGGTGCCCTCGATGCTGTGGTACTGGTTGGTCACTTTGGCTCCGCTCCCTGCATTCACCACCAAAATCCAGAAGAAGCTTGACAATTTCTTCTGGGGCAAGAGGAAACACTGGGTCTCTGCCGTGGTCCTGAGTCTCCCGATCGAGGAGGACGGAAAGTCGCTGGTGTGTGTCCACACCCAGGCTGCAACACCCCGCCTTTGGACCCTGCTGAGATACCTGTATGCCAAGCATCCTCCCAGAAGTTGTGCGTTTCTGATGTGTTTTTTCACCCAGTGTCGCTGCCTACAAGACGACAGGCAGCTCCTGGTGAAGTCCGTTAGCCACGCCTCTCTGAGGGAGTTGCCTGTCTTTTACCATCATCTATTCAGAGTCTGGAACATGGTTGCCTCAAGTCAGGGTGCTCCCCTGCTGGGCGGAGGAGAGCGCCTCGGCTGATTGGACAGCCAGCTCTGGGGTTGGACCGGTGGGCGGAGGAGTGGCTGAAGCAGTGATCAGCTGACCCCCGCTCGGCCATAACTGCTCATCAGACCTAGGCCCCGAAACCCTCCTCGGGAGTCAGTCCCACACAACCTGAATAGCCCCTCGGATATGCCCTCCATGCCATTCCAATCGTTGTGGAGGGGTTTCCTGTATGGGCTGCTCCTGCACTCACCCTCGACAGCTGGCCGGACATAGCCTGGCAGTTCGTGCTGCCATTTGGCGGTGAGAGGATACCCGGTTAGAGGTCTCTCTATGCGGGAGTCCTCCTCCTTTACATCGGGGACCTGGGGTGGAGGGTGTTGCACATGGCAGTCCCGTGCAATAGGCTTTTAAGTAGGTTCACGGACTCCCAGGCCACTTGTAATTTCTGTGGCCTGGATGAGTCCGTGTTCCACATATATATGGAGTGTGCGAGTTTGCAGCCTCTCTTTAAGTATTTGAAGGGGCTGCTCCTCAAGTTCTGGTTGCACTTCTGTCCCACACTCCTGATCTTTGGGTACCCCCTGTGAGAGGGGGCATGGGCCGGGAGGAGGATCTCCTCATGGGTCTGCTCCTGTGCCTGGCCAAGGTAGCAACTCACAGGTCCAGGCTGCGGGCCGTCGGAAGGTCCGTCCGCCCTGATTGCCTGCCCCTGTTCCGCAGTTACGTTCATGCCTGGGTGTTCTTGGAGAAGGAGCAGGCGGTGTCAACTAGTATGCTTGAGACCTTCTGTGACTGATGGGCACTGCAGGGACTGGAGTGCATCGTCGATGCCGAGAATGGCATTTTAATTTGATTGTTTGGTTTATTTATTCGATTTTTATAAAGTTATTTTAAAAATGTATGTAAAGGGGGCCTGAGGAATAAATGCCCCCTCGACATATAAAAAACACAGGTTGATGCAGAGTAAATCTCCCTCTACACTGTCCCCATCAAACCCTCCCATGACAGCTGCAGCACGGGTTTATTGTGACACTCTCTCTCTATCCTCTGTTCAGTTTCAGGTGAAATCTAACGATTAAAAAGGTTCACTGCGGATAGTAATCTGTATGGCATATGTGTGACCATCAATGTGAGCAAGGTTTTATGGACAGGTGGAAAGGCGTGTAGGTTAGTGCTCAGAACATGACACAGACACAGACATGGAGACACTGAGACACACAGTACAAGACAGGAGTGAATCATTCCTTTGTACCCACTGTGTACTGCACAGGTACAGGAGCTGACACTGTACTAAATTCATTCACGGGATCTGGGCATCAATGACAAGACCAGCATTTATTGCCCATCCCTGATTGCCCTTGAGAAGCCGGTGATGAGTCACGATCCTCATCGACCCTCCTTCTTACCCCCTCAAAGACATCAACAAACTATTCTGACACGATCTTCACTTAGCAAATCCATGCTGACTGTGCTGGATTAATCTGCACCTTTCGAAATAACGATTCATTCTGTTTACCAGAAATGTTCCCAATAATTTTTCCTTCACTGTGATTCGGCTGGGTGGCCTGTAATTACTCAGTCTATTACTATTTCCCTTGTTAATCAACAATACAACATTAGCAGCCCTCCAGTCTTCTGGCAGCACGCCTGTAACCAGAGAGGATCGGAAAATGATGGTCAGAGCCTCTGCTGTTTTCTCACTTGCATCTCTTAACAGTCTGCTCCTGGTGAATTATCAGCGTTCGAAGATGCTAAACCCCTCAATATTTCCTCTCTCACTATTTATCCCATCCAATATTTCAAACCCCTCCTCCTTGACTACAATGTCTGCATAGTCTCCTCTTTTGTGAAGACAGATGTGATGTAGTCATTAAGAACCATACCCACATCCTCCACAGGTAGGAAGAATAAGGAAAGGTGATATAAACTAAAGGATACAATTCGAAAGTGGGTGCAGAAACAGACAGATCTGAGGGAAAGAGAGAGATTAAATAGACTAGGCCTGTATTCTTTGGAGTTTGGAAGAATGAGAGGAGATCTCCTTGAAACATATAAAATTCTAAAGGGATTGGAAAGGGTAGACACTGAGAGATTAATTCCGCAGGTCAGGGAATCTCAAACAAGAGGGCACAGTCTCAGAATAAGGGGCCGATCATTTCGGACTGAGATGAATATAAATTACTTCATTCAAAGGGTTGTGAATCTTTGCAATTCACTATGCCAGAGGGTAGTGGATGCTCCTTCGTTCAATACATTTAAGGCTGGGATAGACAGAAGTTTAGTCGCTCATGGAATCAAAGGATGTGAGGACTAGGCGGGAAGCTGAGTTGAATCCTAAGATCAGCCATGATTCTATTGAATGGCGGAGCAGGCTTGATGGGAGATATGGTCTACACCTGCTCCTATTTCTTGTCTTCTTGTATTTTCCCTCTGTCTTTCCGTCTCTCTCTGACTTTCCCTCTCTTTCTGACTCTCTCTCTGAATCTCCCTCCCACTCTGATTCTCCCTCCCCCTCTGTCTATCCCTCTCGCTCTGTCTCTCCCTCTCTCTGTCTCTCCCTCTGTCTCTGACACTCCCTCTCTCTGTTGCTCCTTCTCTTTCAATCTCTCTGTCTCTTTCTTTCACTCTGCCTTTCTCTCTTTCTCTCTGTCTGCCTCTCTCTCCCGCTTCCTTTGTGTGTCTGTATGTGAGTTTGTATCCCTGTGTGTATGTGTGCCAGGGCCCCCTCACACCCTTTCTCTACTTCCATAGGAACATAGGAGTTGGAGTAGACCATTCAGCCCATCGAGCCTGCCCCACCATTCAGCACGATCATGTCTGAACTTCCATTTCAATGCACTTTTCCCACATTATCCCCATATCTCTTTATTTAATTTGTATTTAGACATTTGTCAGTTTTTACTTTAAACATTCTCAATGACTGAGCTTCCACAGCCCTCTGGGGGAGAGAATTCCAAATATTCACAACGCTCTGAGTAAAGACATTTCTTCTTATCTCTATACTGAGTGGCTTCCCCCTTACTTTGAAATTGCGTCCCCTGGTTCCAGACTCCACAACCAAGGGAAGCATCTTACCTGCATCTATCCTGTCTATCCCTTTATGTATTTGTTAATTTTCAATGATTTCACCTCTCATTCTTCGAAACTCGAGAGAATACAGGCCCAGTTTCCCCAATTTCTGTTCGTAGGACAGTCCCGTCATCCCGGGAAGAAGACTGGTGAACCTTCGTTGCACTCCCTCTATGGTAATTATATCCTTCTTCGGTTAACGGGAACAGAAATGCACACAGTACTCCAAGTGCGGTCTAACCAAGGTTCTGAATTGAAGCAAGACTCCTCTTCTCCTGTATTCTAATCCTCTTGTGATAAAGGCTAACATACCATTAGCCTCCTTAATTACTTGCTGCACACATGTCAGCTTTCAGCACGTATTGATGAGGACACCCGGGTCCCTTTGTGCATCTACATCTTTCCCCTGCTGCTAAAGTGACTCAGGGTCTCCCAGCACTTTCCGCAATTGCCGCTGACAACATTTAAAGAACGAGAGTTAAACAGAACCTCAATTTCTCCTCCATATTAAACATAACAAGCGAGTTCTCCCCACCTTATAACTCAGAGACAAGATTAGTACCCATTGTGTCAACAACTAGCTTCAATGTTTCCTTTCAAATGGTATTGCTTAGCACAGCCAGTTTTTTTTTAGTATGGAGTCCCAGGATAAAAAATATTTAAATTTGTTTTCAACATTATTAGCTGAAAATGTATCGACTAAAACCCTCCCTGTCTCTGTCTCTGCCTATCCGTCACACACTCTGTTTCTCTCTCTGTCTCTCTCCCGCTGTCACTGTCTCTCTCCTTGTCCCGCTCCCTCTGTTTCTCTCCCTCTCCCTGTGTCTTTCTCTCCCTCGCTCTCTGTTTCTCTCTCTGTCACTATTTATCTCTGTCTGTATCTGTCCTTCACTCTATGTTTCTATCCCTCTGACTCAAAGGGGATCAGGGGACGCACCAGGGGAACTGGGGGAGGCAGAGCACCAGCAGATCGAGATGGTGAGAGGGAGGCAGTAATTGCAGTGAGACAGGGACACCAGCAGATGGAGATGGTGAGAGGGGGCAGTAACTGCAGTGAGACAGAGACACCAGCAGATGGAGATGTTGGGAGAGGTCAGTAAGTGCAGTGAAACAGGGACACCAGCAGATGGAGATGGTGAAAGGGGGCAGTAACTGCAGTGAGATAGGGACACCAGCAGATGGCGATGGTGAGAGCGGGACAGTAACTGCAGTGAGACAGGGACACCAGCAGATGGAGATGGTGAGTGCCCCACCTCAATCGTTCAGATTCTTTTGAAATACAATCTCAGAATCAGATTTAAATTCATTTCAGGGCTCAGTGCTGTGGATATAAAATGCACTTTCTGTCCTGGGGGAGAGTAGTGAATGGAATATGAAATGGTTTAGTTCCAGTGCTTAACTCTTTCTTTGATTTCACTCATTTAGAATGAGAATTAGAACATTACAGCGCAGTACAGGCCCTTCGGCCCTCGATGTTGCGCCGATCTGTGAAACCATCTGACCTACACTACTCCATTATCATCCATATGTATATCCAATGACCACTTAAGTGTCCTTAAACTACTGTTGCAGGCAGGGCGTTCCACACCCCTACTACTCTCTGAGTAAAGAAACTACCTCTCACATCTGTCCTATATCTATCACCCCTTAACTTAAAGCTATGTCCCCTCGTGTTTGCCATCACCATCCGAGGAAAAAGACTCTCACTATCCACCCTATCTAACCCTCTGAATATCTTATATGTCTCTATTAGGTCACCTCTCCTCCTCCTTCTCTCCAACGAAAACAACCTCAAGTCCCTCAGCCTTTCCTCATAAGACCTTCCCTCCATACCAGGCAACATCCTAGTAAATCTCCTCTGCACCTTTTCCAAAGCTTCCACATCCTTCCTATAATGCGGTGACCAGAACTGCACGCAATACTCCAGGTGCGGCCTCACCAGAGTTTTGTACAACTGCATCATGACATCGTGGCTCCGAAACTCGATCCCTGTACTAATAAAAGCTAACACACCATATGCCTTCTTAACAGCCCTATTAACCGGGGGAGCAACTTTCAGGGATTTATGCACCTGGACACCAAGATCTCTCTGCTCATCTACACTACCAAGAATCTTCCCATGAGCCCAGTACTCTGCATTCCTGTTATTCCTTCCAAAGTGAATCACCTCACACTGTTCCACATTAAACTCCATTTGCCATCTCTCAGCTCAGCTCTGCAGCCTATCTATGTCCCTCTGTACCCTACAACATCCTTCGGCACTATCCACAACTCCACCGAGCTTCGTGTCATCTGCACATTTACTAACCCACCCTTCTACACCCTCTTCCAGGTCATTTATAAAAATGACAAACAGCAGTGGCCCCAAAACAGATCCTTGCGGTACACCACTAGTAACTAAACTCCAGGATGAACATTTGCCATCAACCACCACCCTCTGTCTTCTTTCAGCTAGCCAATTACTGATCCAAAGCTCTAAATCACCTTCAACCCCATACTTACGTATTTTCTGCAATAGCCTACCGTGGGGAACCTTATCAAACGCCTTACTGAAATCCACATACACCACATCCACTGCTTTACCCTCATCTACCTGTTTGGTCACCTTCTCGAAAAACTCAATAAGGTTTGTGAGGCACGACCTACCCTTCACAAAACCGTGCTGACTATCGCTAATGAACTTATTCTTTTCAAGATGATTATAAATCCTATCTCTTATAACCTTTTCCAACATTTTACCCACAACCGAAGTCAGGCTCGCAGGTCTATAATTACCAGGGCTGTCTCTACTCCCCTTCTTGAACAAGGGGACAACATTTGCTATCTTCCAGTCTTCCGGCACTATTCCTGTCGACAATGACGACATAAAGATCAAGGACAAAGGCTCTGCAATCTCCTCCCTAGCTTCCCAGAGAATCCTAGGATAAATCCCATCTGGCCCAGGGGACTTATCTATTTTCACACTTTCCAAAATTGCTAACACCTCCTCCTTGTGAACCTCAATCCCATCTAGCCTAGTAGTTTGAATCTCAGTATTCTCCTCGACAACATTTTCTTTCTCTACTGTAAATACTGACGAAAAATATTCATTTAACGCTTCCCCTTTCTCCTTTGATTCCACACACAACTTCCCACTACTATCCTTGATTGGCCCTAATCTAACTCTGGTCATTCTTTTATTCCTGATATACCTATAGAAAGCCTTAGGGTTTTCCTTGATCCTATCCGCCAATGACTTCTCGTGTCCTCTCCTTGCTCTTCTTAGCTCTCCCTTTAGATCCTTCCTGGCTAGCTTGTACCTCTCAAGCGCCCTAACTGAGCCTTCACGTCTCATCCTAACATAAGCCTTCTTCTTCCTCTTGACAAGCGCTTCAACTTCTTTAGTAAACCACGGCTCCCTCGCTCGACAACTTCCTCCCTGCCTGACAGGTACATACTTATCAAGGACACGCAGTAGCTGCTCCTTGAATAAGCTCCACATTTCGATTGTGCCCATCCCCTGCAGTTTCCTTCCCCATCCTACGCATCCTAAATCTTGCCTAATCGCATCATAATTTCCTTTCCCCCAACTATAATTCTTGCCCTGCGGTATATACCTGTCCCTGCCCATCGCTAAGATAAACCTAACCGAATTGTGATCACTATCACCAAAGTGCTCATCTACATCTAAATCTAACACCTGGCCGGGTTCATTACCCAGTACCAAATCCAATGTGGCATCGCCCCTGGTTGGCCTGTCTACATACTGTGTCAGAAAACCCTCCTGCACACACTGGACAAAAACTGACCCATCTAAAGTACTCGAACTATAGTATTTCCAGTCAATATTTGGAAAGTTAAAGTCCCCCATAACAACTACCCTGTTACTATCGCCCCTGTCGAGAATCATCTTCGCTATCCTTTCCTCTACATCTCTGGAACTATTCGGAGGTCTATAGAAGACTCCCAACAGGGTGACCTCTCCTCTCCTGTTTCTAACCTCGGCCCATACTACCTCAGTAGACGAGTCCTCAAACGTCCTTTCTGCTGCTGTATTACTCTCTTTGATTAACAATGCCACACCCCTCCCCCCCCCCCCCCACCCCCCCTCCCCACCCTTTTACCATCTTCTCTGTTCTTACTGAAACATCTAAATCCCGGAACCTGCAACATCCATTCCTGCCACTGCTCTACCCATGTCTCCGAAATGGCCACAACATCGAGATCCCAGGTACCAACCCATGCTGCAAGCTCACCCACCTTATTCCGGATGCTCCTGGCGTTGAAGTAGACACACTTTAAACCAGGTTCTTGCTTGCCAGTGCCCTCTTGCGTCCTTGTATCCTTATCCCTGACCTCACTACTCTCAACATCCTGTACACTGGAACTACAATTTAACAATGAGATTGAGAGGGTATTTCACCGCCTTCTTCAGCTCATCTCTGAATTTAGTCTGGGTCACAGTGTAAATACACGTGTTGGTGCAGGAACTGAGAACCTGCAGCATCTTTGCTGTGTGTTCTGTGATATAGACAGGGTCAGTGACGGAGGAATAATACCAAATCTCTGCAATTCGTGTATAAATGATAAACACAACCCGGGTCACCCACAACAATATAAAACTGCTGGATATACTGCAGAGTAAAATAATTGATTTTCTTCGATTCTCCATCTCTGGGTCCTTGTGATTCTCTCCATTGCTGTGGCGCCGGAATCCCCTGCGGACTACACTGGAGAATAAAATACGTCTGACTGTCAGAACATTGAGCAGCGAAATCAGAAAGACCGGGACACAAGGGGTTAAAATGTAATTAAACAATTCAAATGCCCCCCATGTGGGGGAAGAAAAGTAACTCGGTTTATGGACACAACCCATGGGAACATTATCAATAAAGTAATCTTGTTCCAGTGTAAGGTGCCAGGGGAGAGACTCTAAACAGCCCAGAACACTCACTGTTCCTCCAACCAGAGCCGCCGTTTTCTTGGTGCAATATTTTGTTTTCAGCTTCTCACAACAAATGGTCACAAATCGATCAAAGGTGAAAGTGACTGTGAGCCAGACAGAAATAACTGTGGCTGCAGAAAACAGAACTCCAATAAGAGAACAGACAGGAGTAATGTTCAGGAATGAATCTGGGAAGTACATTAGAACAATCATGTACAATATGGGATCAGTGATAACGACCAGGAGATCAGACACTGCCATTCCCACCAGGTAGACAGTGATACATTTGGAGAGACCGCACTTTCCTCGGGACAGGATCACAATCGCCACCAAGTTAACTGGAAGACAGAGAAAAGGAAGGAGAGAAATTACTGATCAGACGTGGAGACAAAGCATCAGTTTGACATGATCTGGCTGAAATTTCCAGTTTTGTTGCTGCATCGAGCAGTGAAAACTGATTCATTGACCTGGGCTGTGCTTTGTCACAGTGAAATGTTTGAAACACAATTAATAATAATGAATTGGTAAATTGTTACAGAAAGTGAATATGGTCAACACCGGATCTACTGGAAGTAATGAGTGTGGATGCAGTGTCAGTGGGGAAATGAGATCGGGGTTTTACAGAGATGGAAGCCAATGGGTTAAATGAGAATTTAGCTCCAAACTGCTGGTCGGGAAGGATTGGGGACAGCAGAATGTGCAGACGGTTTGTTGCTGTGGGTTCAGAGAGCCGACAGGGACTGGTACAAAATGGTAAAAGGCTGAAAACTGCTGCTGTGAGTTTGAGGTTGGGATTTATTTGGAGGTGGAGCCAGTGAGTGAGATTGGGAGGGAGAGATGGAAAGGACCATGTTGGTGCTGGTTGGGAAACAGGAATAGATGGTTTGGGAAAATGGATATACTGAAGCAATGGATGAGGAGACAGAGACAATGCAGCGAGAGGAGAGGCTGATACTCATAGGGGCAGACTGCAGCAGAGTGTTAGAGGAAATACAATATATAGATGCCAGTAACACAACTCAATTAATACATTCAAACAATAATACCTGAGGTTATTGGTTTTGGAGAACCATTCATTGTTTATACAATATAGTCAATGTATTTAGTTTGTACAGGCAATTAAATATAAATTTAAATATATTTTTGATATCAACCTCATTCTTTATTGAATTCAGCAGTCACAGAGATTTTGAATTGTAGTATTTAAAAAATGAATTACCATCAATGAGGAACTGAATCTGTTAGGTGTACTCAGTCAGTAAGTGAGGAATAGGAACTTTCTACAAAACAAAAATGGAACCTGACAGAACTAAACACAGAGGATCAAGTCCAACAGTAAAATGAACACAATCTGACAGCAGACAACTTCAACTCACAGTTTGTCCCACGAATTGTTCTGGATATTCCAGCACTTTATGATAGTGTATTATGCACACCATTGTTCTTTTCTCATTCTCTTTCCTTCTGGTTATCCTTTTCCCTGTACCTTTATCATGCCTTCTCTCTGTCGCCCTCCCTGTCTCTCTGGAGTACTCATACCCTGCAAACTGTTATTTAATGCTAGGTTTCACATACGATTTCTTCCTAACATTCTGTGCCTGTGTTCTGTTCACCAGCTCCATGCTCTCAAAGTCAGTTTGTTCAATGGTGACACTTGTGTGAATAATTTACTGTGTCTACAGAACACCAAAGTCTCCACCTGTTCACCTACACTTTTCACTTCATCTGCAATGCATGGAATAAACAGAATTGAAAGCTTCGTCCAGACAAACCTCTCAATTATTGAAATTCCTTCTCCTGGAATTATAAAGTATACCATTAGAATGTGGAATTGTTTAATTAATAAAGCACCAACATCTGCGCTGCAGCTGATAATGAAAAGATAAATGGAAAGACTCTTGATTCCAACTGATCGAGTGTAAACCAATAAAACATCACATTCATACTTTCTATTTTACAATGAATTTGTTTGTGATATACATTAATGATTTGGAGGAAAGTATAGGTGGACTTATTAGCAAGTTTGCAGACGACACTAAGATTGGTGGAGTAGCAGATAGTGAAGGGGACTGTCAGAGAATACAGCAGAATATAGATAGATTAGAGAGTTGGGCAGAGAAATGGCAGATGGAGTTCAATCAGGGCAAATGCGAGGTGATGCATTTTGGAAGATCCAATTCAAGAGTGAACTATACAGTAAATGGAAAAGTCCTGGGGAAAATTGATGTCCAGAGAGATTTGGGTGTTCAGGTCCACTGTTCCCTGAAGGTAGCAACGCAGGTAAATAGAGTGGTCAAGAAGGCATACGGCATGCTTTCCTTCATCGGACGGGGCATTGAGTACAAGAGTTGGCAGGTCATGTTACAGTTGTATAGGACTTTGGTTCGGCCACATTTGGAATACTGCATACAGTTCTGGTCGCCACATTATCAAAAGGATGTGGATGCTTTGGAGAGGGTGCAGAGGAGGTTCACCAGGATGTTGCCTGGTATGGAGGGCGCTAGCTATGAAGAGAGGTTGAGTAGATTAGGATTATTTTCATTAGAAAGACGGAGGTTGAGGCGGGACCTGATTGAGGTGTACAAAATCATGAGAGGTATAGACAGGGTGGATAGCAAGAAGCTTTTTCCCAGAGTGGGGGTTTCAATTACTAGAGGACATGAGTTCAAAGTGAAAGGGGAAATGTTTAGGGGGGATATGCGTGGAAAGTTCTTTACGCAGAGGGTGGTGGGCACCTGGAACGCGTTGCCAGCGGAGGTGGTAGACGCGGGCACGATGGAGTCTTTTAAGATGTATCTAGACAGATACATGAATGGGCAGGAAGAAAAGAGATACAGAACCTTAGAAAATAGGCGACATGTTTAGAGAGAGGATCTGGATCGGCGCAGGCTTGGAGGGCCGAAGGGCCTGTTCCTGTGCTGTAATTATCTATGTTCTTTGTTCTTTGTTCTTTGAATTCCAGTGACAGTGAAGACTCCACAGTGAAGCAGAGAAGGAGATGTGAAAGAGGCAGCAGCAAACTCAGCTCAGTAACCAGATCTCTGAAGCAGCATCAAGTACACACGGAATGAAATAATATTTTATAACAGTGATAACCAATAAATACATTGAAATCTCAGTTAAAATGAACCATTTTATTGGGGAGGGAAGACATTTTGCTGTACTGAGACTGTGAGACGTCTAATTATCAATCACAGAAAAGAAATAATTCATAACAATATTCCAGGACCGGTTAGATCCACATAATGAATCTATTAAAAGTCCTCATGGTTTGATTCTTGATCCTAACTGAGCACCTCATTCAAATGCATTCAAAATGCAGAATAATCTGGAAAGAATGCCAGGGTTACTTAAACCAATGCCATTCAAGATATAATGGGACTCCTGCAAAACGAAAGAGTAGACAATGAGCAGATTGCATCAGTAAATTGCTGTACAAGAACAGACGGCTATGTAGCACATACAGTGAGAAATAATACCGAGTACAGCAGCACAGTTAACATCGATTTGCATCATTAACAGCTGAGATACAGGCTTACCAGGAACTCCAATTGCTGCAAGTACAGGATAATAAATGCGTTCTATCTGGTACATTAATGAACGTCCCATTTCTGTGACAAGCAAAGACTTTTATTAGCCTGGAACCCTGAGCACAGCAGACACTCTGAGCTGATCCATTCCAGTGGGTCCTGATTTATACAGGTGATACGTCTCCACTGACACGGTTATACCCCTGATCATTGCTATTAGTTACACTTACCTGAACAAACACATTACATCTGCAGCTTTGACTCTGATGTATATAATGTGGTGGATAAAACACAACCATTTCAATCTCAATGACATTTTCTTCATAAGACCTCTCTCGGGAATAAATATGAAATCTGTACTCATACTGGATGGATGCTACAATTATGAGTGGCGGCATTTACAATTTCCATATTATTGTGTTGACCTTGTTCACCCTTGGCGTTTCTATTCTGACTGATCTGTCTGCAGTGGACACTGAATCCAGGGACAAAAGTAATCCTGTATCACTCTGTTTTTATTTAGAGATGCAGCACTGAAACAGGCCCTTCAGCCCACCAAATCTGTGCCAGCCATTAACCACCCATTTATACTAATCCTCCATTAACCCCATATTCTCTACCACATCCCCAGAATTCTTTTACCACCAATTTACCTATCAACCTGCAAGTCTTTGGATGTGGGAGGAAACTGGAGCACCCGGTGGGAACCCACGCAGACACAGGGAAAACTTGCAAACTCCGCACAGGCAGTACCCAGAATCGAACCCGGGTCCCTGGAACTGTGAGGCTGCAATGCTAACCACTGTGCCACTGTGCCACCTTACGCTTGCCTCTTCCCAGTTAAAATGTGAACTTTATGTCTCTGGTTTTTGACCACGTTCAGGGTTACAGCCATAAACTAAGGGGGGGGGGAGGGGAGATACTGTAGACGTCCATTGGGGAGGCAGTCACGTCGTGAAAATATCATTGGGCTAGTAATCCGGAGGCCCAACCTAATGGCCTGGGGACAAGGGTTAAAATCCTACCATGACATCTGCTACAATCGAAATTCAATCAATTACCAAAATTATGCAATTGAAAGCTAGTTTCTGTATTGGTGCCATGAAACTATTATAGATTGCTGTGAAAACCCATTTGGTTCGCTAATTGCTTTCTGCGAAGTAAATCTGCCATCCTTACCTGGTCTGGCCTACATGTGGCCACAGACGCAGAGCAATGTGGCTGACTCTTAAGTGCCCTTTGAAACGGCCCAGCAAGCTGTCAAGGGCAACAAATGCTAATCTTGCCAGCGGAGCTCACATCACATGAAGGAATATAAGGAAATCTTCTCTCCACTCTAACAATGCAGATATTTTTGCTTATTCTATAGTGGTTAATAGCTCCAGTAAAATTAGATCTTTGCCAACTCCTGACTCCTTTACTCCAGTTCAGTGCTAACCAGTCACCCAAATTCCACCTTCCCTCACTATTAACTGCTCCAAATCCCTGCTTCCATGTCCAATCCCCACCAAGTCCATCTTACCCAACATCTTCAGCCTAACTGACCTGCATTGACTCCCAGTCCTCTAAGTACTACAATTTATAATTCTTAACATTGGCTTAAAATTCTTCCATATCCTCACCACTCCTCATCTCCAACCACTCCTCCAAAGCTCCATCTGTGATCTCCCCATACCTCTGACATCGGTATCTTTCAGTGGGACTGCCCCCGCCTGCTTCCAATATTACTGATCTGATTGTAACCAGAGCATCTCCAGCAATGGTCTCTCTTCCCACACCAGCACTATTACCTCTGGAGACCTGGAACTTTCTACTCTTGTTCCCTCCTCTGCCTCATTTACACTCTGCCCGCTGGTGATATCATCTACAGATATGGGATGAGCTAACACATGTGTGCTGACAACACCCAGCTCCAGCTCTCGATCATCTCTCTGGACCCTCCACTGCCTCTGTGCCATCAGACTCTAACAGTCTGTTTCCAATGATCTGCAATTTCCTCCAATTAAATATGGGGCAGAGCCAAGTCTACACCTTTGGCTTCATCACAAACCCTACACCTATGTTATTGATTCCATCGCCATTCCTAGCTGTTGCATCAGGCTGAATATGACGTTGTGTGAAATATGATCCCCATTCATTCCTGACCTGAGTTTCTGACCTGATGTTGTCTCCATCAGAAATTACACCTCCTTCCTCCACCATAACATTTTCGATCTCTGCCCCTGCCTCATCCCAGCAGCTACTGAAATCCTCAATCACTCATCTGTCTAAGATTATTAGGTTCCTAAAAGCTATTAACCAGAGTACTCATTGTGAAAGTCTAGTTATTATAAACTAACAATTGACTTATTGTTACAAACTAAGAATTAGCTTTATTCGAACCTTTCTTTGTACTATGGTAAAGTGGGAAAACTTAAGAAATAGGGCACCGTACAAAGTCAAGGTAGAGGGATTCTGGGAGATTATGTCAGGTATTAAAATGTTCAATTGCAGCAAACGTGTGAGACCTTGAGAGCAGAAAATGAAAACAGCTTCTGTATAGATTTGTCTCCTAGTGCGATAAGACAACTCAAAACGTAAGCACATTGGGATACTGTAGGCAACACAAAGAGATATTACCTGTGCAAATTCAAAAGGTTAGCGACCATCACAAAATGATCCTTGGTTGGTTAAGAAAGGCATCCTTTAATGCTAAACTAATCACTGATAGGGAGAGGGGAGGGGTAACTGAAAAGCTGCAACTACAAAATAATACCTGTCTTTGATACTAAGCGCAGTGAATTTTCAAAGAACTACAAGAGGCAAGAAAGAAAGAGAGACCAAACTCTTGAGGACCAAAGGCTACAAGAGAAAAAGCCCTGAGTTCTGCTGTCCAGTCCCTAATACGGGCAGTATCTCTGTTAGACTGCTAATCAGTGCCTGCGTTTTACCTGAAAACGTATCAAACTTGTTTAGATTAGTTTTGAGATACAGCACTGAAACAGGCCCTTCGGCCCACCGAGTCTGTGCCAACCATCAACCACCCATTTATACTAATCCTACACTAGTTCCATATTACTTCCACATCCCCACCTGTCCCTATATTACCCTACCACCTACCTATACTAGGGGCAATTGCTAATGGCCAATTTACCTATCAAACTGCAAGTCTTTGGCATGTGGGAGGGAACCGGAGCACCCGGAAGAAACCCACACAGACACAGGGAGAACTTGCAAACTCCACACAGGCAGTACCCCGAATTGAAGCCGGGTCACTGGAGCTGTGAGGCTGCGGTGCTAACCACTGTGCCACTGTGCCATCTTTGGCTTTAACTCAGGAAAGTCGATTCAAAACGAACTTTGTGCTGGCACGGATTTTTGCACAGACAGGGAAAGACAGAGAGAGTGAGGGAAAGAGATGGAGACAGAGGGAGAAAGAAAAACAGACAGACAGAGAAAGAGGGAGACAGACATAGACAGAGGGAGAAGCAGAGACAGGGAAAGACACAGAGAAGAAAGCTCCGTTTAGTAGGAAAATGGAGCATTGGTATCCTGTTCTAGGCACCATCCTTTTCGAAGCATATAAGGGTCCGTGAGATGTTGCAAAGGAATTTTAATGGACTGGTTCCAGAGATGAGAGATTTTAGCTACAAGATAAGTTTAGAGAAGCAGGCGTTGTTGTCCTTGGTGTTCAGGAGGTAGTGGAGAGATTTAGTAGCGTGTAAAATATTATGACAGGTGAAGATATGGTAGACAAAGAAAATCTGTTCCGTTAGCTGTTGATACAATGTTTATTGGTTTTGCCGTTCATCGAATCATAGAAACATAGAAAGTTTAAAGCACAGAAAGAGGCCACTGGGCCCATCATCTCTGTGCCAGCTGGAAAACCATCCACCCATTGTAATCCTACTTTCCAGCATTTGGTCCTTCGTCGTGCAGGTTCCAGCACTGAGGTGAATAAACAGACAACTTTTCAATTAGTTGAAAATTTCAGGCAGTGTGTTTCAGACCTCCATCACCCTCTGGGTGAAGAAAATCATTATCTCCCTCTAATCATTCTACTAATCACTTTAAATCTATGCCCCATAATTACATACCTCTCTGCTGAGGTAAATAGGCCCTCCACATTCACTTTATCTAGGCGCCTCACAATTTCGTACATTTTGATAAAATCTCCCCTCGGCCTTCTCTGTTCCAAGAAGAACAATCCCAGCATATACAATCTTTCCTCTTGGCTGTAATTTTCCAGTCCCAGCGACATTGGAGCCTAGAAGGGTGAGAGGTGACTTGATAGAGGGGTACAAGATGATGAGAGGTATAGATAGAGTGGATAGCCAGCGACTTTTTCCCAGGATGGAAAAGCCTATCACCAGGGGGCATAATTTAAGGTGATTGGAGGAAGGTTTCGGGGAGATGTCAGAGATAGGTTCTTTACACAGGGAGTGGTGGGTGCATGCCAGCGGTGGTAGTAGAAGCAGATACATTAGGGACATTTAAGTGATTCTTGGATAGGTTCTTCTTTTGGGCCTCCTTATCTCGAGAGACAATGGATACGCGCCTGGAGGTGGTCAGTGGTTTGTGAAGCAGCGCCTGGAGTGGCTATAAAGGCCAATTCTGGAGTGACAGGCTCTTCCACAGGTGCTGCAGAGAAATTTGTTTGTTGGGGCTGTTGCACAGTTGGCTCTCCCCTTGCGCCTCTGTCTTTTTTCCTGCCAACTACTAAGTCTCTTCGACTCGCCACAATTTAGCCCTGTCTTTATGGCTGCCCGCCAGCTCTGGCGAATGCTGGCAACTGACTCCCACGACTTGTGATCAATGTCACACGATTTCATGTCGCGTTTGCAGACGTCTTTATAACGGAGACATGGACGGCCGGTGGGTCTGATACCAGTGGCGAGCTCGCTGTACAATGTGTCTTTGGGGATCCTGCCATCTTCCATGCGGCTCACATGGCCAAGCCATCTCAAGCGCCGCTGACTCAGTAGTGTGTATAAGCTGGGGATGTTGGCCGCTTCAAGGACTTCTGTGTTGGAGATATAGTCCTGCCACCTGATGCCAAGTATTCTCCAAAGGCAGCGAAGATGGAATGAATTGAGACGTCGCTCTTGGCTGGCATACGTTGTCCAGGCCTCGCTGCCGTAGAGCAAGGTACTGAGGACACAGGCCTGATACACTCGGACTTTTGTGTTCCGTGTCAGTGCGCCATTTTCCCACACTCTCTTGGCCAGTCTGAACATAGCAGTGGAAGCCTTACCCATGCGCTTGTTGATTTCTGCATCTAGAGACAGGTTACTGGTGATAGTTGAGCCTAGGTAGGTGAACTCTTGAACCACTTCCAGAGCGTGGTCGCCAATATTGATGGATGGAGCATTTCTGACATCCTGCCCCATGATGTTCGTTTTCTTGAGGCTGATGGTTAGGCCAAATTCATTGCAGGCAGACGCAAACCTGTCGATGAGACTCTGCAGGCATTCTTCAGTGTGAGATGTTAAAGCAGCATCGTCAGCAAAGAGGAGTTCTCTGATGAGGACTTTCCGTACTTTGGACTTCGCTCTTAGACGGGCAAGGTTGAACAACCTGCCCCCTGATCTTGTGTGGAGGAAAATTCCTTCTTCAGAGGATTTGAACGCATGTGAAAGCAACAGGGAGAAGAAAATCCCAAAAAGTGTGGGTGCGAGAACACAGCCCTGTTTCACACCACTCAGGATAGGAAAGGGCTCTGATGAGGAGCCACCATGTTGAATTGTGCCTTTCATATTGTCATGGAATGAGGTGATGATACTTAGTAGCTTTGGTGGACATCCGATCTTTTCTAGTAGTCTGAAGAGACCACGTCTGCTGACGAGGTCAAAGGCTTTGGTGAGATCAATGAAAGCAATGTAGAGGGGCATCTGTTGTTCACGGCATTTCTCCTGTATCTGACGAAGGGAGAACAGCATGTCAATAGTCGATCTCTCTGCACGAAAGCCACACTGTGCCTCAGGGTAGACGCGCTCGGCCAGCTTCTGGAGCCTGTTCAGAGCGACTCGAGCAAAGACTTTCCCCACTATGCTGAGCAGGGAGATTCCACGGTAGTTGTTGCAGTCACCGCGGTCACCTTTGTTTTTATAGAGGGTGATGATGTTGGCATCGCGCATGTCCTGGGGTACTGCTCCCTCGTCCCAGCACAGGCATAGCAGTTCATGTAGTGCTGAGAGTATAGCAGGCTTGGCACTCTTGATTATTTCAGGGGTAATGCTGTCCTTCCCAGGGGCTTTTCCGCTGGCTAGGGAATCAATGGCATCACTGAGTTCCGATTTGGTTGGCTGTATGTCCAGCTCATCCATGACTGGTAGAGGCTGGGCTGCATTGAGGGCAGTCTCAGTGACAGCATTCTCCCTGGAGTACAGTTCTAGGTAGTGCTCAACCCAGCGGTCCATCTGTTTGCGTTGGTCAGTGATTATGTCCCCCGATTTAGATTTGAGGGGGGTGATCTTCTTGATGGTTGGCCCAAGAGCTCTCTTCATGCCATCATACATTCCTCTGATGTTTCCGGTGTCTGAGGCCAGCTGAATATGACTGCATAGGTGTTGCCAGTAGTCGTTTGCGCAACGCCTAGCTGTTCTTTGTGCAGTACTTCTGGCTGCTTTAAGTGCTGCGGATGTTAAATCGCTGGGGGCTTTCTTGTAGTTCAAAAGTGCAATGCGCTTAGCGGCTATGACAGGTTCCAGCTCTTCATTATGAGATTGAAACCAGTCTGCATTTCTCTTCGCACTTTTGCCGTAGGTGGTCAAAGCTGACTCATAGATGGCGTCTCTGATGTGGGCCCACTTGGTCTCAGCATCCCCTGTGGGAGTGTTTTGAAGGGCTGTTACAAGTGAATTTAGAAATTTTTGTAACAGCTGTGGGTGAGAAATTCTGCTCGTGTTGATGCGCGGGTGGCCCTTCTGCTTGGAATGATGCAACTTCTTTGGTCTGAGTCTAACCTTGCTGCACACCAGGGAGTGGTCGGTGTCGCAGTCCGCACTGTGGAAGCTGCGTGTGATTTGAACACTGTTTAAGGCGGCTCGCCTTGTGACAATGAGGTCTAGCTGGTGCCAACGACGTGATCTTGGGTGCCTCCATGAAACCTGGTGACAGGGTTTAGTGTGAAAGAACGAGTTGGTGATGCAGAGGTTATGATAGGTACACAACTCAAGCAGTCTCTGCCCGTTCTTATTCATCCTTCCAACGCCATAGCGCCCAAGGCAGGAGGGCCATGAGTCATGGTCGGCCCCAACCCTGGCATTAAAGTCCCCCAGCAGGAATAGGTGTTCGGTGTTGGGGATGCTGCTAATGATGTTATGGAGTTGTTCATAGAACTGGTCTTTAGCTTCAGGTGCGGAACAGAGTGTTGGAGCATAGATGCTGAGTAGGTGTACTGGACCAGAGGTGGTGAGCAGTCGGATGGACAGTATGCGTTCCGAGCCATTTGAGGGAGGCTCTATCATGCTGAGCAAGGAGTTTCTGATGGCGAAGCCCACTCCATGCTGTCTTGGTTCTTCAGGATCCCTGCCCTGCCAGAAGAAGGTGTAGTCTTGCTCTGCTAGAGAGCCACTCGCGGGGAGGCGAGTCTCCTGAAGTGCTGCAATGTCCACATTGAGTCTACTGAGCTCGTTGTTAATGATGGCGGTCTTCCGAGAATCGTTGATTTGTGTAAGGTCTTCCGACAGGCCAGGACACATAGTTCTGACGTTCCAGCTTGCAAAGCGAAGGGCTGGTACCTTCTTTCCTTTTTTCATGTTGTTTGGTGCGGTGTATCAGTCCACCTTTCGGGCAATGACCCTGAGCTCCAAGCACCCATTGAAGCAGGCAGACTGTGGCGGGACAGAACCTTATTGACCGGGGGCTGCCCGGTTTGAGGCGGGCGGTAGCTGTCCAGTGAGGTGCAATGACCTCTCCCACCGACAAAGGCAACCCGTGGCGCCCAGTTTCTACGCCAATTTATCTGGACTTATAACCCGTAACTGCTGCCTTCCGTGTTGTTTCAGTCGCTGTGAGGCAACTATGGAGTGACCTCTCCATGGCGCATGCCTGGGCAAATTTATGGAGGTTGAGAGTTGCCCAGTCGTCAAAACCCCCCTCTCGGCCTTTCTGGTGGGGTCCAAAGGAGTGCAGGACACGACGTTTGGCACCAGTATGGCTGCAGGAACTGCCGGAAACATGCCAAAGGTGACACATGACCGCCTACGGGGTTCCGCTCCGGATTTTCTGTTAGGGTTTACTCCCTTAGCCTTGGAGTCTCCCGAGACGCCCACAAGGCAGTGGGGTTGTTGGGGCCCCTACACAGGTGTAGGATGGTGCCGGTGGGAGGAGGGGATGCAAGGGGGAGGGGTAGAGGGAGCGGGTGGGGGGGGGTGCAGGGGAAGGAGGTGCGGGGTGAAGATGGTGCGGGGGGGGCGGGCTGGGACGGGGTTGTGAGGGGGTGAGCTGAGAGGGTGGAGCAGGGAAGGGGACGGGGGTGGGGGGGGTGGAAGGGGGGTAAAGGGGGGGGGGAGGGGGGGTGGAATCTGGTGCAGGTAATAAGCCATTTCCTCAGTGCCCACCATCGACGTCCGGAAAGCTCATCCACGTCCTTCGGGAGGTGAAGCATCATTTGGCAGACTTAGAGGTGATTACATTTGCTAAGGGTTTTTTTTTTTTGCAGTGGTTTAAATAAAGGCATGCAGCATTGCCGACAGTGCGCTGCAGATGCTCTCCGAGCCATCTCCCGCGGGCGCTTTGAAGTTGCGGCCGGGGGGGCCGCTCGTGGATGTTTTGGGTGTTCGGGGCACCTTTTCACAGGACTTCTCTCGGGTCCCGCAGCTCCTTCTTCACCTCAATGGACTTACCGCATGCCGTGGCTGCAGACACTCTGGACTGGGATAGGTACATAGATGATAGTAGAATAAAGGGTAGGTAGTTAGTTTGATCTTAGAGTAGGTTAAAGGTTCGGCACAACATCGTGGGCCAAAGAGCCTGTACTGTGCTGTAGTGTTCTATGTTCTGTGTTCTATGACATCCTAGTAAATCTCCTCTGTACCCTCTCTAGTGCAATTACAACCTTTCTATAATGAGGTGACCAGAATTGCACAGAGTACTCAAGTTGTGGCCTAACCAATGAGTTTTACAGTTCCAGAATAACCTCCCTGCTCTTATACTCCATACTCATCTAATAAAGGATAGGACTGCATATGCCTTCTTATGTCCACTTTATGGACCTGTCCTGCTTTCTTCAGGCATCTGTGGACATTCACTCCAAGTTTCCTCACTACATCTACGGCTCTCAGTATTCTCCCATTAATCATGTTTTCCTTTGCCTTGCTTAACCTCCTGAAGTGCCTCGTCTCACACTTCTCCTGATTGATTTAAATTTGCCACTTCTCTGCCCACCTGTCCAGTCCATCGATATCTTCCTGCAATCGACAGCTATCCTCCATGCTATCTACCGCACGGCCAATTTATGTGTTATCTGCAAACGTCTTGATCATGCCCACTATATTTAAGTCCAAGAATTAATATATACAACAAAAAGCACTGGAGCCAGTACTGAGCCTTGCGCAACGCCACTGGAAATAACCTTACATCGCAAAATATACCCTTTGCTTTGGTCTAGAGGATGTAATCATTTTTGGCCGTTAGAATACCTTCTGTCTTGTTACTAGCTATCAGCAATTTCTAATTGTTCTGGTTTGATGTGGGTAATATGTGTGTTTGAAAATATCGGGTCAATCTTATAACAATCTCCCAGAGATGAAATGAGGTTGAGGGACTGGAGTAAAGGTCAGCAACCGTGCAATGCATTCTGCACGACTGAGTAACAAACTCTGTTGTGTTAAAATTTAATAAATCGCAATTGTATTGCACTGGGACAATTTCTGATAGGTTTTTAACGATAGGGATTGATTTTCTTGCAGGATTTTCGATTGTACTTTCCTTTATTCGCTGATGTATAGAATATAAGAGCAGGGAGGTTATGCTGGAACTGCATAAAACACTGGCAAGACCACAGCTAGAGTACTGCATACAGTTCTGGTCACCACATTACAGGAAGGATGTGATCACACGAGAGAAGATACAGAGGAGATTTACAAAGGATGTTGTCAGGAATGGCGAATTTCAGCTGTGAGGAAAGATTGGACAGGCTGGGGTTGTTTTTTTTGAACAGGGGAGGGTGAGGGGAGATTTAATGGAGGTGAATACAATTATGATGGGCCCAGATAGAGTGGATAGGTGCACCTGTTTCCCTTAGCTAAGGAGTCAATAACCAGGGAACATAGATTCAAAGTAATTGGTAGAATGATTAGAAGAGAGCTGAGGGGTAATTGTTTTTCATCCAGCGGCTGGTGGGGGTCTGGAACTCGTAGCCTGCAAGGGTGGTAGAGGCAGAAACCATCATCAGATTTTAAAAAAACACTTGGCTATCCACCTGAAGAAATAACTTCTCCATGTCTGCCCTGTCCCATCGAACACTCTCAGGGAAGGTACAGCACGGGCGAGATAAAGAGTAAATCTCCGATTAAGCTTTCCCTAGAGTGTTGTATTAACCCAGGTGACTCACTGTGCCCGGGTCAGGGTCAAGACCCACCTTCCTCAGACACTGAGATGCTCCTGTGTCACTTGCCCTAAAGTAACTGGATGCCGAGTTTGGGAGCAGGATGGACACACGAGCTTAGAACGACTGCTCATATGGAGGTTAAGCACTCAAAGAATAAGAACAGACGAGGAAGATGCCAAAAATGAAACTTTTAGATTAGATTTAGATTAGAGATACAGCACTGAAACAGGCCCTTCGGCCCACCGAGTCTGTGCCGACCAGCAACCACCCATTTATACTAATCCTACACTAATCCCATATTCCTACCAAACATCCCCATCTGTCCCTATATTTCCCTACTACCTACCTATACTAGTGACAATTTATAATGGCCAATTTACCTACCAACCTGCAAGTCTTTTGGCTTGTGGGAGGAAACCGGAGCACCCGGAGAAAACCCACGCAGACACAGGGAGAACTTGCAAACTCCACACAGGCAGTGCCCAGAATTGAACCCGGGTCCCTGGAGCTGTGAGGCTGCAGTGCTAACCACTGCGCCACTGTGCGCCAAATTTTGTTGAATTTGTGAGCCTTGCATTGTGGAATGGTTTAATATTTGGTGAGAATGTTGACACAGTGAAACTTTGCCTCAGTACGATGAATAGATTCTATATGACCTTATTGAAACAGTAAGGTACAGTGTGTACTGTAAATATGGACTGAAATGTCTGAAATAACAATGTAACTGATCAATTTTTGGCTGTGTGCTATGACTACATTTATGCCTGCTATTCTCTAAGAATGCACATAGCACACGATGGGATGAAGTAAAGATGGCCACTGTTGAATTTGCCAGCTTGATCTTTGTGGGAACACAAGGGTTAAGTAAGTTAAAAATATTAAATGGTCAATTCACAAGTACAAGTAAACATTTAACAGAAATGGGTCTGGAATGCCTATGCGCTGCATTCCAACTCTGTTCAGACCCCTCGTGATTTTGAACAACTCCATCAAATCTAATTTCAAGTGCCTCTTCTCTATGGTAAACCACACCAGCTTCTCCAATCTATCCACGTAACTGAAGCCCCTCATCGCTGGAACCGTTTTCATGAATCTTTTCTGCAACCTCTCTAATGCCTTCACACCTGTTGCAAAGTATGGTGCCCACAACTGGATACCATACCAGTTGAGGCTGAGCCCATGTTTTATAAAGCTTCATCATAACCTCCTTGCTTTTATGCTCGAAGCCTCTACTTACAAAGCCTGGGATCCCATGTGCCTTCTAACTTGCTCAACTAGCCCTGCCACCTTTAGTTTGTGCACTAGGTTTTCTGATCCTGCACTCACTTCAGAATTGTATCCTTTATTTTATATTGCATCTCCTCATACTGCCTACCAAACGAAATCACTTCACACGTCTCTGTACCAAATTCCATCTGCCACGAGTCAATCTCCAGTGAGAAACTATTAAATGTTGGTCTTCAGATTGATTTGGCTTTCTTTGTACACAAATCACACAGACTTAAAATGCTGGTGAAAAGGGATGGCAAATGGTTTCTTGCTCATTATTGCAAGGGATTGGAGTACAAGAGTAAGGATGTCTCACTGCAATTGGTGACATCATGACTAGAATATAGTGTACAGGTTTGGTCTCCACACCTAAGAAAGGATGTACTCGCCTGACAGGCATTACAACAAAGATTCACTAGATCATGGTGGAGTAGACTTGAGGGGCCTAATGGCTTACTCCTGCTCTTATTTCTTCTGTTCTTATGTTCTCATGACCGAGAAGGACAGAAGGACAGGAAGATCTAAATAGAGGGAGGAGGAAAGAGAGCTAATGAACAGGAAACACGTATGGGAACACCACCACTTGCAAGTGTCCCTTCAAGTCACACACCATCTTGAATTGGAATGAGATCACTGCTCCTTCACTGTCTCTGGGTCAAAATCCTGGAACTCCCTTCTAACAGCACTGTGGGTGGATCTCCACCACATGGACTGCAGCGATTCAGGAATGAGTCTCACCAACAACTTCTCAAATAAATGCTGTCCTTGCCAGTAAAACACACATCCAATAAATGATGAATGGAAATAAATAAAAATGACACTGAGCTATATAAGGTGATATTAGGCTCAATGACCAAAAGACTTGGTCAAGGAGTTTAGTTTCAGGGAGCATCGTGAATGAGGAAAGAGAGGTAGTGAGATGGAGAGGTTTAGGAAAGGAATTCCAGAGTTAGGGCCTTGTCAGCTTGAAGACACGGCCACCAATTGTGGAACGATTCAAATTGGGGATGCGCAAGAGGCTAAAATTAGAGGATCAAAGATATTGGAGGATTGTGGGACTGGAAGAGATTGTAGAAATAGGGAGTGGTCATTTGTGGAAGACAATTCCAAACTTCTACCACCCTTTGTGTCTATTACTTTCACTCTTTAAAGGGTTTTAGTCGAATGTTCGATTTTTATACAGTGCCCCTCGTCCAAAACTCCCCCAACCAGTGAGAAGTATTTCTATCTCTCTTCCCCTTAATTCCATTATTAACTAGTAACCTTTCATCAATTCACCCCTTAACTTTCTAAATTGCAAGGATACAGAGTAAAGCTCCGTCTACACAGTCCCATCAAATGCTGCCAAGCCGAGTACAGCCTGGAGTCAGCTTCAGAGTAAATATCCGCCTTCTCTGTTCTATCAAACACTCCCAAGGCAGGTACAGTGTGTGATTAGATACAGAGTAAAGCTGCCTCTATATATACCTCTCGTTCTCCTCCTCCATCTAGATGGAGACAGAGTGACAGAGAGAGGGAAGGGGAGAGAGTACCAGAGGGACAGAGGAAGGGATTGGGATGAAGCGTGTTGGTCAATGCACCCGCAAAGCTGCGTGCAGCAGCCTGGAATGTACCATGCAGGTCCTGTTCCACAATAACTATCATACGTCTTCAAAGATTCTTCAAAAGTTTCAAGGGACTACTCACGAAAATAAAAACTGGCCACGCACAACAACCAAATTTTCACCAGCACATTGGAGCCAGCTGCAGGATATTGGTTTAGTACGAGTCTGTACACGGAAGTGTACTCACTGCAGTTGCTATGACACCAGTAGCAGCCAACTTAAAATGGCAAACTGTTGCAGGTGGAGTTTTACAAAGGGTATGAGAGAGGAAAAAGAAACAGGCATAGACACACTCACAGACACACACACACACACACACACACACACACAGAAACACACACACACAGAAACACACACAAACAGAGAAACAGAGTGACTCAGGAACAGAGAGTGTCAGACGAATATCTGGATTTCCAAACGGCCTTTATTGAGGTCAATCTTAGATTTAAAAATGAACATTTGATTGAGCATCAATGTGCGTTTGCAAAAGACACGTTCCAAACAAATAGCGCCTTTTGCGTGCAGAAGTGTTTCCTAACTTCACTCCTGAAAGGTCTGCCTCTAATTTTTAGACGATGTTCACTCGTCTCAGACACCCCAAGCTACTGAAATAGTTTCTTCCAAACTACCCCATCAGTTCTCCTTAATATCTTAACCACTTTGATCAAATCACCCCTGATCCACCTCAATTCCAGGGTATGCATCCCCAGTTTGTGTAATATCGCCACGTATTTTAACCCTTGGAGTCCCGTTATTATTCTGGTATATCTACTGCGCGCTCAAACGGACATGGACCCCCTCGCCACCTCCCCACCCCCCCCCCCCCCCCCCCCGCCACAAGTCTCTTTGAAATTCCACTGTTCCCAGTTTTTCATCATTTATAAAGTATTTTGTTCTGTTCTTTGTTTGCTGACATTGATATCCACCCACCATAGTTTTGCCCATTCACTTAAGGTGATTCCAGCTACACTGCTTGCAATGCTGCCTATTTTTGTGTCACTGGCAAACTTGGGTATGTGGCATTAGACCCCATCATCTTAAATCGTTAATAAATACTGAAAAACTGAGACATACACGGGATTTGCACTATCATACGGGAGTGAATAATTCTGTCCTGGATTTTGTTTTTTAATTTCAGATTTATGTTTTAATTTTAACAAAAGTATTCAAATTCATAACAGCCCAGTGTGGGATTTGAACTCCAGCGTTTTCAGTCATCAGCTCACGCATTCAAAATAAAACCCATTAAAAGAGATTTACTATTAACTTTCCTACTGCTATTGCCTGACTGTCTCAGGTTTTGTATATTGTTCCCTTCATGTGATGTTGTGTAAATACCTTCAGTTCTGTGTATCTGCAAGAGACACAAATCAAATTTTGACCTTAACCCAACAACCAAAACCTGCAACTCCATTCAAACACCATTATTTCCTGTCTCTGAAAAGATAGCTCACACTTCCACTTTGCAGGAATGACTGAATGGAAACAGCTTTTGACACATTTCCCAACACGTTTGCCAGTACTGGATTCAACTGAGAGACTCCGAGCCCCAAATAGAAGCTTTAAGACAGAAATAATAACACAGAAATGAAATCCCAGATCTCTGTGTCCCTGCAGCTATTTTAACATTGTACCATTTAGGTTATATCACTTCTCCTCTGCCTTCCTTCCAAAATGCATCATTTCGCATTTCTCAGCATTGAAGGTAACCTGTCATTTGTCTGTCCATTTCACCAGACTGCATTTACCCTGCTGAAGTCTGCTACTATCCCCTGTCTTGTTTATTACATTGCTGATGACACAATGTTGAAGTTATGAACCATAAAACCAAGTCCAAGTCATTAATATATATCAAAAAGATCATTGGTCCTTATGCAAATCCAGGGGGAATACCACTGTACCACAGTGTACACTGCATACAGTGTTTAAAAAAAGCAGGGAGCTTATGTTGAACCTTTATATAGCAAGGCCTTTGACAAGGTCCCGCATGGTAGGCTGCTCCAGAAAGTTCTATCACCTGGGATCCAGGGTGAGCTAGCCAATTGGATACAGCATTGGCTTGATGATAGGAGGCAGAGGATGGTGGGGGGTTGCTTTTCAGATTGGAGGCTGGTGACCAGTGGCGTGCCGACGGGATCAGTGCTGGGCCCTCTCGTTTGTCATATATATGAATGACTAGGATGTGAATGTAGTGGGCATGATTAGTAAGTTTGCAGATGACATCAAAATTAGTGGTTTAGTTGACAGTGAAGAAGGTTGCCTCAGGTTACAACAGGATACAGTTCAATTGGGAAGTGGGCAAGGGATTGGCAAATGGAATTTAACGCAGACAAGTGAGAACTGATGCATTTTGGGAAGTTAAACCAGGGCATGACATATATAGTCCTTCTCAACGCCAATTCCCTCAGCCTTGAATTCTGCCCACACATTGTCCAGATAGTTGCAGTCAGGCAAGCCATGGCAGGTCAGGTTAGAGCCTTGTTCCGTGCTGTGGTGGATCTCATTGCATACGACAGTGTTCAACTCTCCTATTGTGCTGGATGTCCCAGTGGTGAAGTGCAGAGCTCTCTCTACACTGTCCACATCAAACACTCCAATGACACCAGCAAATGAAGATGGTCAGAGGGGGAACAGTGATTGCAGTGAGGCAGGGACACCAGCAGATGGAGGAGGTGAGAGGGGGACAGGAGCTGCAGTGAGACAGGGACACCAGCAGATGGAGATGGTTAGAAGGGACAGTAACTGCGGTGAGACAGGGACATCAGCAGATGGAGATGGTGAGAAGGGACAGTAACTGCGGTGAGACAGGGACACTAGCAGATGGATCTGGTGAGGGGGGGGGGGGGCAATAATTGCAGTGAGATGGGGACACCAGCAGATGGTAATGTTGAGCCATTGCTGATGGGCGATTCTGTGTTGCTGAGAGTTTGAAAGTTTCCACAAGTTTGTGGAATTTACTTTACATAAACTTGAGATGTTTAATCGAATAATGTCAATACAATTTATGTTACCATTATGTTACATTTTCCTACAATATAAATACTTGTAACATTAAGCTGTTCCTGTTCGGATAATTATTTTCAATGATTAAAGGTAATGCATAAATAAAACTCAATCATCTACAAATAAAAACTCTCTCAATAAGATGTGTTGAGTTCTTCATCACTAAAGTTATGACATCTTTCTCTCACTTCTCTTTCTGTGCTGGTATCTTCTCTCCTATAATGAAGAGAAATTGAAGTTTTGATCCAATTGTCTTTTGAAAGTTACTATCGAATCTGCTTTCAGAAACCTATCAGAGAGTGAATTCCAGACCATACCAACTCCCTGCCTATTTGTTTCTCTCCTCTGCTAGTGTAAACAGTCTCTCCTAATGCCTGCAAACTGAGGAAAGATTTTGAATGCAATTTATTTCTCCAGGACAGCAGCTGCAGAGGAGCTGGAACCTCCTGAATGTGGACAAGCGATGAACAAAAATCCCTCTGAATCCCCCAGGAGAGCAGAGGAAAGAAATTGTCAGGAAGCAACAAAAAACAAGTGACAGATTATTGCAGCAGCAAAATCTCTTTGTCAGAATGCGAGATCTTTATCGCTACGCTTTATAAAACTGGAGGTGAAAAGTGGAAGATTGTTAATAAAATTTGTGTTAAATGGCTATTTGCCAGCTTTATAAACCCTTGTAACATTAAAGTTGTAAAGGGCGGCACAGTGGCGCAGTGGTTGGCACCGCAGCCTCACAGCTCCAGCGACCCGGGTTCAATTCTGGGTACTGCCTGTGTGGAGTTTGCAAGTTCTCCCTGTGTCTGCGTGGGTTTTCTCCGGGTGCTCCGGTTTCCTCCCACATGCCAAAGACTTGCAGGTTGATAGGTTAATTGGCCATTATAAATTGCCCCTAGTATAGGTAGGTGGTAGGGAAATATAGGGACAGGTGGGGATGTGGTAGGAATATGGGATTAGTGTAGGATTAGTATAAAATGGGTGGTTGATGGTCGGCACAGACTCGGTGGGCCGAACGGCCTGTTTCAGTGCTGTATCACTAAACTAAATGATAAGGAAGGTTTTTTAGCAACAAACTAATGCATAAATAAAGTACAAACAATCATTGACAAATATAACGGTAAATATGGGTCAGAATTGTTGTGTGAAATGTCACCAGTTGTAAAAGTTCTTTTGGCTGCATCATTAACCTAGCTCGAGTTTCAGGCTTCGTCACACAGTGGAATTGAAAATCCGAATATAAACTGTCTGTTTATACTGAGGTCAAAAAGGCCTCTCAAGCAAAAACGCTTTGTCAGAATTTCAAGGTAAATGCAATGAAACATTTTCAGTCATTTTTCTGAACACCCCCTTAACTAGTGGTGAATGGTGAAGATACTTAATGCAATTTGTGTGAAGTGGCCATTATCCAAAGCGGCCCCTCCACGTTTAAAAATACAGCAGCTTTTCTGCACTGTTAATGAGGTTTTCGGGGAGGGGGAAAGACAGACACAGAGAGACATGTTTCTGCCTGGAATGGTCCATTTGTAACATGACTGAAATATCCCTCCCTCCCCATTCCCTGTTTACACAGAGACTCACCTTGGACTGTCCTATACCTGGGATGGAGTGTCCAGCTGGATGAAGCTGAGAGCTGGTTGGATGAGCTATATTTTGGGTGGACTGGCTATTTGCATGACAGGTTCTGGGATATATTAGGACAACATCAGCCACCATTCTTTCTTTCCATGCGGCTGGTGGCTGATGGTGAGTTTCTGTGTCTCAGCCTCTGTGTGCAGGTGAATTGCAAGCTGATTACAGTGTGTGTGTGAGAGAGTCCAGTCTGAAAACCCTCTCTCTCTGTCACAGTCCTGACCCTTTTCTCCAGTTGCCACCTCAATGCCCCTGTCCAGGATCTTTTCCCCCATGGATGACCTGATGGAGGGAAGGTGATAGAGTCCAACGATGGAGCGCAGACCGTGTGGGATGGTGAGTATCACATCTTAATTGCTTTCTTTGCCTTTCTCCCTCTTTCTGACTCAATCTGTCTCCTCAATCTCTCTCTCTCTCGCTCTCTCTCTCTCTTTGCTTCTCTCTCTCCCTCTGTCTCTGTCTCTCTCTGACTTTGTGTGTGTGTCTCTCTCTATGCTTCTCTCTATGTTTCTCTCTGTGTTTCTCTCTCTTTCTCCCTCTGTGTCTTTCTCTTGCTCTCTGTGTTTCTCCCGATCTGTGTGTTTCTCTCTCTCTCTGTTTCTCTCTTTCCCTCACTTTGTGTTTTTCTCTCTCTCTACGTTTCTGTCCGAGTGATTGTGTGCCTTTCTGTCTCACTGGCTTTCTCTGGCCATCTCACTCTCAATATCTCTCTCTCTCGATCTCTCTCCATGTCTGTGTGTGTGTGGTGTGTGTGTTTCTCTCTATCTCTCTCTGTGATTCTCTATGTATCTTTCTTTCACTGGTCTTCTGTCTGTCTCCCTGGTGCCGGCAATTTCTTTGTGTCTCCATTCTTTCCCTCTGCTTTTTTCCTCCATTTGTTTCTGTCCTTTCTCTTTATTTCTCTTTTTGTCTGTCTTTTCTCCATTTCTCTCTTTCTTTGACTCTTTCCCTGCTTTATCTCCTTCTTTTTCTACAGCACCCCCTCCCCACTCCCATCAAAATACCCCTGTTGTGAACAAACCCCATCAAAATATCCCCAGAACAGACTTCATCTAAATACCCACTGCAACAGACCCCCATTTAATACCCCTCCTGTGAACTGGCCCCCATTTTAATTTTTTCCCCCACCATCCCAGTGAACAATCCCACATCTAACGCTCCCCCCCCCCGCCCCAGGAACAGACTGGAGAATCCCCACCAGCCCCTCCCATTTTAAACCTGGAGAATCCTCCCCTCCTCTCCTATTTTAAACATAACTAACACCCTCTGTGAATATCCCCCTCTAATTCTCCCCGCGCCCCCACTGTAAACACTCCCCCTTTCTAAATACCCTCCCTGCCCTGTAAAAGCTCCACCCCTACTAATTCCCACCATTATCATCTCCCCGTGAACAGTTACCCCGCCGGCCCCACGTGTAACTCCCGTCCCTGTCAACAGCCTAGCAATCCCCCCCCCCCCCCCCCCCCCCCCCACCCAACCTTGTGGAATTCCAACCTCCATCACTTTCCTGGGTTTGGCTCAGTCTCCAACAATCTTCAATTCACTGTAATTCCTGGTCCGGATAAGCCACTGGAATGCCATCAACTGGCTCCCAGACCCCCGACACCTTTAACTCATGTCGGGCCAAACACAGGGATGGACGTAGAGCAAGGACCCACAGAAGCTAACCGGCATTCTGAGCCTTTAATGCACAGGAAGATCTCAGCCCCAGACATAACCCTCCCTGCAGAAAGGTGTTTCACCTCTTCTCCCCATCGGCTTCACGGAATCAAACAGGGAGAAACACACAAACACGCACACAGTGACTGGCACAGGGATGGGAGGAGGTCATTCAGCCCTTTGAGCCTCTCCCACTAGAGTCTGGCTGATCTGTCCATTCCCCCATTGAGCCACAAGAAGACCGGCAGAGACAGTTGGGGAGCAGATACACAGAGAGGCAAAGAAACACTGGGCTGCACTTGGATTTGGTGCCAATGGTGCAAACCAGGATGGGGTGGGGGTGGGGGTGGTTGTGTATCGGCTGTCTGTTCAGCATCTCTCCCCTGTTTATACCTCAATGGGAGCAAAACCCGGGAGAGATGGAGAGCAGGATCACAATCGCGCTGTACAACACCAAGGCAGCGAGTTCAAATGCAGCCCCAGACAGAGGACAGAGACACAGAAAGCAGAGATCCAGGGATTAGGACAGAACTGAGTGAATGAGAGACAGAAAAACAAATGAAGAGGAAGATCGTGAATGAAAGAGAGGCAGAGAGTCAGAAACAGGTATTAAGATCCCAGACAAAGAGAGAGATGCAGAGACTGAAAGATGTCGAGGGGCAGAGATACAAAGTAAGCAGTGCTAACACAATAGAGAGGGGTGGCTCAGGGAGAGGGAGGGGGTGGGAGGTGCAGTGACAAACTTGCAGGAAAGGAGATGTGGGACTGAATAAGAGAGAAATTGACAGAGAGATAGATAAAGATGCAGAGAGTCGCAGAAAGTGAATGAAAAGGGAAACTTGTGAGACTCTAGACAGAGGCAGAGATATAAGGGATGTTGAGAGATACAGAGAAAGGGATTTAAAGATTTGAAGAAACAGAGATATGAACATGGAGGGAAGGGGCAGAGAACAAATTACAGCAAGAGATGGAGAGAAGGAAATCTACGGGATACATTGACTGTTCTGGAGCAGCGCTTCACAAACTATTGCTTCGGAGGTCCCTCCAGCCCCCTCCCTTGTGGTAAAAGCCCCTCCCCCAAAACACAAAATAAAAATACTGTGGATGCTGGAAATCTGCAATAAAAGCCCTGCTGGAAATACTGAGCATTTCCAACACTTTGTTTTTATATCAACACCGAAAACACACGCACTTCTTTTCAGTATCCAAAAATGAATTAGCCAATAACACATATGTATTTATTATTATTTTCTCTCTGTTAAAGCTCTTTTCTGAGAATTCCACGTGCCAAAAGATTCTGCCTGTGCATCATCAAAGCTGCAGCTTCCAAAAGTCTCTCCTTGGGAATAAGAGAAAAAAAATTGATTAAAACAAAGCAAAGTATTTTTGAACATAATACAAAGACAACAAGAACCCAGGGCTCTTTCACTCACTGACATAAAACAATCTCTCAGTGACTCCACATCTTACAATCACATCACCCGATGCAGAGCCAGAGAATGGGAAGTTATTGTAAATGTGTGAGAGGGTTTTAGGAGCTGAGTACATGCCCAAGGTCCTGTTAATCCAGATAACAGAGCCAGGTCTGAGACAGAGACATGGCTAGGGGCTGATTCCTGATAACTTTTCACTCCAACCGCATTGTGAACAACATTGCTAGAATTTACAGAGAGACATTCGCAGTGAGTAGCTCCATTCTGTTCACAGAAACTGTGAAATTCTTTCTTTAAACAGAGATGTATGTGCCAAAACTGAATCACTGCCCCAGCATTTAATTAACTGAAAAGCAAGACACCCTCAAGGGTGGGAGAAGTGCCTGGAGACGGGAAGCTGTGGGAGGGGGAGCTTCTTTACAGGGGCTGGGAGCTGGCAGTGACAAAACAATGCAAACCATCCCCCCCCCCCCCCCCCCCCACCCCCAGAGCCTGTGTGTCTACCTCTGTGTTTACCCTGTCATTTCCAGTTGTCTGTCTGTCTGTCTGTCTCTCTCTATCTCCTTCCTTTTCTCTGTGTGTCTCTCTACATCTGTTTCTGCCTAATTGTAAAACACTCAAACAATGGTGACACCCATCCCCTCTCCAGTAGAAGGATAAAGAGAGAATTCCACATTCCGATCCCTGAAATCTGAATTTAAATAGCCCACAGTTGTTACACATCACTGTCAAATTCTGCCAGCAGCCTAAAACACCTGCATTGTTCAGGAATGTTAGAAAGCCTTTACAAACCTTCTCATTTCAGCTATTTAATTGCTGATTCACAGAAGCATTTGACAATCAATGATTTATTTTTAAAGTGGTCGTCGCTGTAGCAATGTTGAAAATGCTGCAGGCCATTTATGCACAGCATGATCCAACAGGCAGTAGTGCGATAACAGCCGGCTACCTCTCCCCTTCGCCTCTGATTCCCTCCATGTTTCCCTCTCCCTTTTGCGACTCTCACCCTCCTGTTACTCTCATTCAGAGAGAAAGATGGAGAGAGAGAGAGACAGGAACTCCACTCTCAGGACCTCACTCTCAATTCAAATGGCTGATGCACATTTCATTTAACCCTCAAATTCACAGCACTTCCCAAAACACCAGCATTATTCGGGAATATACTGGCTTCAAGCTCAGGACTTTAATTCCAGGTCTTCAGGAGAGCTTTACACACAATGCGTTCACTTCTAAAATGTAGTCACTGTTACAATGCAGGGAATTCTGCAGGCAAGCTGCGCACAGCAAGATCCCACGGGGAGCTGTGATAGTCTGCAGATAATCTATTTTTAGTGATGTTATTAAAATATAACAATGTTGACCCCACTCAGATTCTGCATAAAACCTCGGCGGCAGGAACAGCCCCCAGTCAAGCTGATTAAAAGACAAAAACATTTTTAAACAAAATAACACAGCAAGATCCCAGGATTTTCCCTACGTTACACAAACAATCTCTCAGCAACACCCAAACACAGACAAATCACATTTATAAACCAGAGGCGAAAAGGATTGAGACATCAACCTCCACCTCTGTGTGCATGTGTGTCTGTTTGTCTCTGTACCTCTCTCCCAGTCTCTGTATCTCTCTCACTGTCTCTGCATCTCTCTCTGTTCCTATCTCATTCGCCCCTGTGTCTCCCTCTCTCTCAGTGTCCAGATCTGTTTTTTCCCTCTTTCTCATATGTAATCTTGATTGAAAGGAGCTATGAAATATTTACATCTTACCATTTAAAACAACAACAATCCACATTGTTGTGCGTATTTTTAGCTACTAAAAATTTAAATCGAGAGACAGAGGGAAAGAAAGCTGGAGAAAGACAGAGAGAGAAACCTAAAGTCAGAACATCAGTAAAATGAATTGAACTGCATCGGGAGCATTTGACATTAAATTGATTGATTGTTAAAGTGCTCATCACTATTGCGAAGTTGGAAACACTGCAGGCCATTTGTACACAGCAGGATCCCACAGCAGCAGTGTGATATTATACAGATACTCTGTTTATTGATGTTAGTTGAGGGATCCCAGAGAGAACATTCCTACAGTTTGAAAATCTCAAACACCCCTTTCCCTGTCTTTCGCCTTGCTCCCTACTCCCCTTCCACATCCGTTCCTTTTTCTCTCTATCACCAATTTAGTCTGGATTGAAATGTCCTCTGAAGTGTTTCTATCACTGTTTAAATTAACAATATGTCACATTGTCCGCTGTCATGTGTTTACCTTGACATTGTGTGATTATTTGAGCAGCTCCATCTTCAATCCTGGCCGCTGCCTGAACATCGCCGACTGTGACGTTTTACTTGAACACTGCATTTGCACATGTGCCAGTGCAGCGCCATCTTGTAGTTGCGTTGTCAGCAAACGCAGCCTTGTTTCACAGGCGTATTCGTTGAGTAGCTGATCAAAGAGGCTAATTAGATTGGGGTCTATTCCGGGAGCTGGCTATGGGGATTATTAGATGGGTTCGCTGGTGGGAGGGGGGGGGGCGTTCATTCGATGGGGTCTGTTGATGGGGGGGGGGGGGGGGTGGGGAGGTGCAGTAATTAGATGGGAGGTTGTTCATCGGGGAGCATATTAGATGGGTTTTTTTTTGGGGGGCGCTCTTGGGAGTTAGTAGATATGGGTCTGTTCACAGGGGGATTTTGGCGGGGAAGGAGTTTTGCAGGGGAAATTTTACAGTCGGGGTAATTTTGCGGGGTGGGAGGTGTGTGTCCCTGTCTCACTGCAGTTGCTGCCCCCCCCCCCCCGTCTCACCATCGCCATCTGCTGGTGTCCCTGTCTCACTGCAGTTGCTGCGCCCCACCCCCTCTCGCCATCTCCATCTGCTGGTGTCCCTGTCTCACTGCAGTTACTGCTCCCCCTCTCACCATCACCATTTGCTGGTGTCCCCTGTCTCACTTCAGTTTCTGCACCCTCTCACCATCTCCATCTGCTGGTGTCCCTGTCTCACTGCTGTTACAGCCCCCTCTCATCATCTCCATCTGCTGGTGTCCCTGTCTCACTGCAGTTACTGCATCCCCTCTCACCATCTCGATCTGCTGGTGTCCATGTCTCACTGCAGTTACTGACCCCCTCTCTCGATCTCCATCTCCTGGTGTCCCTGTCTCACTGCACTTACTGCCCCCCTCTCACCATCTCCATCTGCTGGTGTCCCTGTCTCACTGCAATTACTGCCCCCTCTCACCATCTCCATCTGCTGTTCCCTGTCTCACTGCAGTTACTGCCCACTATCGCCATCTCAATCTGCTGGTGTCCCTGTCTCACTGCAGTTACTGTCCCCTCTCACCATCTCCATCTGCTGGTGTCCCTGTCTCAATGCAGTTGCTGCCCACCCCCCCCCCCCAACCCCCGTCTCACCATCGCCATCTGCTGGTGTCCCTGTCTCGCTGCAGTTGCTGCCCCCCCCCCCCCCCACCGTCTCGCCATCTCCACCTGCTGGTGTCCCTGTCTTACTACAGGTACTGCCCCCCTCTCACCATCTCCATCTACTGGTGTCCCTGTCTCACTGCAGTTACTGCCCACTATCACCATCTCCATCTGCTGGTGTCCCTGTCTCACTGCAGTTACTGCACCCTCTCACCATCTCCATCTGCTGGTGTCCCTGTATCACTGCAATTACTTCCCCCTCTCACCATCTCCATCTGCTGGTGTCCCTGTCTCACTGCAATTACTGACTCCCTCTCACCATCTCCATCTGCTGGTGTCCCTGTCTCACTGCAGCTACTTACCCCCGATTCACCATCTCCATCTTCTGGTGTCCCTGCCTCTCTGCCGTTACTGCCCACTCTCACCATCTCCATCTGCTGGTGTCCCTGTCTCACTGCAGTTACTGCCCCCTCTCACCATCTCCATCTGCTGCTGTCCCTGTATCACTGCAGTAACTGTCCCCCTCTCACCATCTCCATCTGCTGGTGTCCCTGTCTCACCGCTGTTACTGTCCCCCTCTCACCATCTCCATCTGCTGGTGTCCCTATCTCACTGCAGTTACTGACCCCTCTCACCATCTCCATCTGCTGGTGTTCCTGTCTCACTGCAGTTACTGACCCCTCTCACCATCTCCATCTGCTGGTGTCCCTGTATCACTGCAGTAACTGTCCCCCTCTCACCATCTCCATCTGCTGGTGTCCCTATCTCACTGCAGTTACTGTCCCCCTCTCACCATCTCCATCTGCTGGTGTCCCTATCTCACCGCTGTTACTGTCCCCCTCTCACCATCTCCATCTGCTGGTGTCCCTATCTCACTGCAGTTACTGCCTCCCTCTCACTGTCTCCATCTGCCAGTGTCTCTGCCCAACTGAAGTTATTGCCGGCCCCTCTCACCATCTCCATCTGCTGTTGCCCCTGTATCACTGCAGTAACTGTCCCCCCTCTCACCATCTCCATCTGCTGGTGTCCCTATCTCACCGCTGTTACTGTCCCCCTCTCACCATCTCCATCTGCTGGTGTCCCTATCTCACCGCTGTTACTGTCCCCCTCTCACCATCTCCATCTGCTGGTGTCCCTATCTCACCGCAGTGACTGCCTCCCTCTCACTGTCTCCATCTGCCAGTGTCTCTGCCTCACTGAAGTTATTGCCGGCCCCCCTCACCATCTCCATTTGATGGTGTCCCTGGCTCTCTCCAGTTACTCCCCTAGATTTGAATATGATAAAACAGCATCTGGCCAGAGTGAAATGGAAGCAGCTACTTGCAGGGAATCTATATCAGACCAATGGGAGTCATTGAAAGAGGAAATAGTGAGGGTTCAGATCCAACATGTACCCGTTAAAGTATAGGGCAGGACGAACAAGTCCAGACAACCCTGGATGTCAATGGATATGAGGTTTGCATCAGGGAAAAAAACGGATGCTTATGGCAGATTCAGAGTGTTGAAAACAGCAGAGGCACTAGAGGGGTATAACAATGTTGGGGGGTACTTAGAAAAGTAATTAGGAGAGTGAAAGGGGGACATGAAATAACACGGGTGGGCAAGATAAAGGAAATTCTTAAATCGTGTTGTAAGTATACTAATGGCAAGAGGATAACCAGGGAAAGAGTAGGGCCCATTTACAGACCAAAGTGGCAATCTGTGTGTTGAGCCAGAGGACATCGGTGATGTTTTAAATGATTGCTTTTCATCTGTGTTCACGATGGAGAAGGACGATGTAGATGTGGAGATCAAGGAGGGGGATTGTGATATACTTGAACATATTAACATTGAAGGGAGGCAGTATTGACAGTTTTAGTGGACTTAAAAGAGGATAACTCCCCAGACCCAGGCTATTATGTGAGGCAAGGGAGGAGATTGCAGGGGCTCTGACACAAACTTTCAAATCCTCTCTGGCCACAGGAGAGGTACCAGGGGACAGGAGGACAGCGAATGTGGTACCATTATTCAAGAAGGATAGCAGGGATAAACCAGGTAATTACAAGCCTGTGTGTCTAACATTAGTGGTTGGGAAACTATAGGAAACATTCTGAGGGACAGGATTAATCTCTACTTGGAGAGGCAGGGAAAAATTAGGGATAGTCAGCATGGCTTTGCCAGTAGGAGATCGTAGATAACTAACTTGATTGAAATTTGAGAGGCGGTGACTAGATGAGGGTGAAGCAGCTTTTTTTTAATTTCATGAGTTGTGGGCGTCGCTGGCCAGGCACACAAGTTTACACAAAGACAAACACAAAAAAACATACAGATGCACAGACACAGACACACACACACAGACAGCGACACACACACAGACTCACACACAGAGACACACAGACACACACACAGAGACCAAAAAAGACAGACAGTCAGAGAGGGAGAGGTACAGAGAAGTAAAGAGACAGAGAGACTGAGAGAGAAGGAGCGACACAGAGAGAAGTAGAGTCAGAGAGAGGGAGAGACAGAGATGAGGAGAAATTTCTTTGCTCAGAGGGTTGTGAAGCTTTGGAATTCTCTACCCCAGTGGGCTGTGGAAGCTCAGTCTGGAAAAAGACATTGAAGTGGATGATTGGCCATGACATCAATGAATGGTTCGATGGGCTGAATGGCCTACTCCTGTTTCTATGTTCTCAAGCTGCCGAAATAGTTTCTCCCAAGCTACCCCATCAGTTCCCCTTAATATCTCAACACCTTTGATCAAATCACCTTGATCCTCCTAAATTCCTGGGAATAAATCCCTAGTTTGTGTAATATCACATCGTAATTTAACCCTTGGAGTCCAGTTATCATTCTGGTAAATCTACACTGCACTCAAATGGACATGGACCCCAAAGTCTATTTGGACCTCCAGTGCTTCTATCTTTTCACCATTTATAAAGTACTCTCTTCTAGTCTTTTTTACTGACATTGAAATCTATCTACCACAGTTTTGCCAATTCTCCCTCTCTCCTGATGAAAGTCCTTGCTCAACGCCCGGCCCTGTGTCTGGCCGGACATGAATTAAAGGTGCCGGGTGTTCTGGGAGCCAGTTGATGGAATTAAAGTGGCTTATCCAGACCAGGAATTAAAGTGAATTAAAGACTGTCGGGAGACGGAGCCAAACCCAGGAAAGTGATGGAGGTGGGAATTACACAGGGAAGGGGGTGTGGGGGCTGGTGACTGGGACGGGAGTTATATAGGGGGGGGCGGGCGGGGGGCGGCTGTTCACGGGGGAGATGATACAGGGTGGGAATCAGTAGAGTGGGGGCTTTTACAGGGCAGGGAGAGTACTTAGAAAGGTGGGGGAGTGTTTACAGTGGGGGCAGGGGGAAGAATTAGATTGGGGCCAGTTAAGGGAGGGGGGGTTATTTCGATGGGGGACTGTTCCGGGGAGGGGGTATTTAGATGGGAGTCTGTTCCCTGGGCTGGGGGGGTATTTCAATGGGAGTCTGTTCCCGGGTGGGTATTTAGATGGGTGTCTGTTCCGAGGGGTATCTGTAACAGGGGTATTATAAGGGGATAATTAGATGGGGGTTTGTACAAGGGGGGAATAGATAAAATTTGCGGGGGGAGGAAATTTTCGGAGGGGGGAATAAATTGCGGGGGGGAAAATATTGCGTGGGGGAAATATTGCGGGGGGGGGGATTTGCAGGGGGAATAAATTGCCAGGGTGCGAAATAGCGGGGGGGTGGATTTCGGGGGCGAAAATTGCGGGGGGAAAATATTGCAGGGGGGAAATAATCCGGGGGGAAGGAAATTCCTGGGGGTGGGGGAATTGCAGGTGGAACAAATTGCGAGGGGAAAATTGCGGGGGTGGGGGGAAATAGCGGAGGGGGGAATTTACGGGGGGGCAAATTGTGGGGGGGAATTGCGGGGGGGCAAATTACGGGGGGAATGAGGTTAGAAAAAGAGAGAGAAAAAGAAAGGGAGAGAAAAAGAAAGAGAGAAAAGATAGAAAGGGAAAGAAAGAGAGATAAGGAGAGAAAAGATAGAAAGAGAGAAGATAGAAAGAGACAAAAAAAGAGAGAGGAAACGACAGAGACAAAGAAGGGAGAGATAAAGAATGAGAGAAAAGATAGAAACAGACAGAGCATTAGAGAAAGACAGAAAGTCAGAGAGAAATAAAAGACAGAAAGTGAGAAATAGAGAAAAGACAGAAAGTCAGAGAAATAGAGAAAAGACAGAAAGTCAGAAAAGACAGAAAGACTGGGATTCAGAGGGTAACAGAGAGGGAGAGACTGGGATTTTGAGGATAACAGAGAGGGAGAGATTGGGATTCAGAGGGCAACAAAGAGGGAGAGACTGGGTTTCAGAGGGTAACAGAGAGGGAGAGACTGGGATTCAGAGGGTAACAGTGAGGGAGAGACTGGGATACTGAGGGTAACAGTGAGGGAGAGACTGGGATACTGAGGGTAACAGTGAGGGAGAGACTGGGTTTCAGAGGGTAACAGAGAGGGAGAGACTGGGATTCAGAGGGTAACAGTGAGGGAGAGACTGGAATACTGAGGGTAACAGAGAGGGAGAGATTGGGATTCAGAGGGCAACAAAGAGGGAGAGACTGGGTTTCAGAGGGTAACAGAGAGGGAGAGACTGGGATTCAGAGGGTAACAGTGAGGGAGAGACTGGGATACCGAGGGTAACAGTGAGGGAGAGACTGGGATACCGAGGGTAACAGTGAGGGAGAGACTGGGATACTGAGGGTAACAGAGAGGGAGAGACTGGGATTCAGAGGGTAACAGTGAGGGAGAGACTGGAATACTGAGGGTAACAGAGAGGGAGAGATTGGGATTCAGAGGGCAACAAAGAGGGAGAGACTGGGTTTCAGAGGGTAACAGAGAGGGAGAGACTGGGATTCAGAGGGTAACAGTGAGGGAGAGACTGGGATACCGAGGGTAACAGTGAGGGAGAGACTGGGATACCGAGGGTAACAGTGAGGGAGAGACTGGGATACTGAGGGTAACAGAGAGGGAGAGACTGGGATTCAGAGGGTAACAGTGAGGGAGAGACTGGAATACTGAGGGTAACAGAGAGGGAGAGATTGGGATTCAGAGGGCAACAAAGAGGGAGAGACTGGGTTTCAGAGGGTAACAGAGAGGGAGAGACTGGGATTCAGAGGGTAACAGTGAGGGAGAGACTGGGATACCGAGGGTAACAGTGAGGGAGAGACTGGGATACCGAGGGTAACAGTGAGGGAGAGACTGGGATACTGAGGGTAACAGAGAGGGAGAGACTGGGATTCAGAGGGTAACAGTGAGGGAGAGACTGGAATACTGAGGGTAACAGAGAGGGAGAGATTGGGATTCAGAGGGCAACAAAGAGGGAGAGACTGGGTTTCAGAGGGTAACAGAGAGGGAGAGACTGGGATTCAGAGGGTAACAGTGAGGGAGAGACTGGGATACCGAGGGTAACAGTGAGGGAGAGACTGGGATACCGAGGGTAACAGTGAGGGAGAGACTGGGATACTGAGGGTAACAGAGAGGGAGAGACTGGGATACTGAGGGTAACAGTGAGGGAGAGACTGGGATACTGAGGGTAACAGTGAGGGAGAGACTGGGATACTGAGGGTAACAGTGAGGGAGAGACTGGGATACTGAGGGTAACAGAGAGGGAGAGACTGGGATTTTGAGGGTAACAGAGAGGGAGAGACTGGGATTCTGAGGGTAACTATTGCATATTGCATAGCAGCAGCATGAAATGGTGAGCTTCACCTGTTGCTCAAATAATGGAGATCCCTTACCCTTCCAGGGTAATTTGAGGTAGATTGGGCTCTTTGCAGGTCTGCCACTGGCGGTCTTAGGCTCATATATGAGTATGTGTGATAGACAGTGAGTAATGATCTGATCAGGGTAGCCATTATCACACAGGCTAGCTTTGACGTGCCCTATTTCAGCATCAGGCTTTCACAGTAAGCAAATAGCTAGGGCCCTATTTACAAGATTGCTGATCAGGCCAATTTACAGGGCGTGGAGCGGTAGGAATCACATTGTGTACATTGACCAGTGACTATAGACAGTAGAAGTGAACCCATGAGTATGTTTCGCAATTAGCACGGAAAGGGAGCTCATTAGGCTGGTCCATTTCAAAGGTGAATTTGAGCATGGGATGGAGCACATAATGTGTTTCAGGAAATTCGTACATGCAGCTGCAGATTTATATATGGAAAGAGTATCATCTTTCTTTTGGAAATGTACAAGGGGCAGGAGGTTGGGGTCATTCCATCGGAATTGCATTTCTCATGGAAACCAATGGAAATGTTAGCAAGATTTGGGCCTAGAGGGGATCCATAGCATCACCATCTATTTGGGCACACACGGCGTCATTAAGGCTGAACTCAACTGTGTGAGTTGTTCCGTTCATAAGTTCAATTGATGCAGATTCAGAAAGATGGCCTTGATGTAGCAGCACAAAAGTCTATGTCTTCTTTGAGCGGCATATTTGTGAACAGGCTGGCGAAATTAAACAAGCACAAAGACACAGCATTGCCAACGATATGCAGGTTATGTATAGTCTTCGCAAAGGTGAAGGAATCCTTCACTGTGTATGTGGAAACTGACTTAGAACTGGTTGTCGCAACTCACTCAAACATTTGGCCTATTCCTGTCGTGAAGAACCAGTCAGAGATGAAAAAAGGGTATAATTCTAAAGCTGATGGAGGAGCAGATGGACTTGGTGGAGATGTGCATAAATCATTGAAGGTGGCAAGATATTTTGAGAAACTGGTTAATGGAGCAGACAGCATCCGAGGCATTATTCATAGGCGATAGAGTACAAGAGCAAGGAAGATATGTTAAACATGTATAAAGCACTGGTTCGACCTAAAATGGAGTATTGTGTTCAGTTATGGGCACCACACTTCAGGAAAGATGTGAAAGCATTAGCGAGAGTGCAGAAATGATTTACAAGAATGATACCAGGGATGAGGAACTTCAATTACATGGATTGATTTGTGAAGTTGGCACTCTTTTCCTTGGAGCAGAGAAGGTTGAGAGGAGATTTGATAGAGGTGTCCAAAATCATTACGGGTAGGACCAGAGTTGATGGAGAAAAACTGTTCCCATTGGTGGAAGGATTGAGAACAAGAGAGCACAATTTTAAGATAACTGGCAAAAGAAGCAATAGAGTCGTGAGGAAAAGCATTTTCATACAGTGAGTGGTTAGGATCTGGAATGCACTGCCTGAAAGTGTAGTGGAGACAGATTCAATCGAGGCATTCAAGAGGGAATTGGATTGCTAACTGAAAAGGCAGAATGTGTAGGGTTAATAGGAGAAGGCAGGAGTGGCACTAGGTAAATTTCTCTTTTGGAGATCCAGCACAGTTGTGACAGGCCGAATGGCCACCCCTGTTTTATAACAATTTATAATTCTGTGATTCTGAATTGACGCTTCTGGTGTTAGTCAAAGTACCATTACGCAATGACTGCCCAAGGCGGAAAGGGAGGTTCCTCGAAATGGCAGATGCCACAGAGAATTCTGAAGCAGAAAAGGAAGATAACAATGAATCTGAACGAATTGTACTAGTCACAAGCAGTTTTAATCAGGCCATTAATCTGTCAGTCGCAGATTCATTCAACTATTCTGTGTTGGATAGTACTTGCACGTTGGCAGTAAGTGTAGAAGATTGGTTAAAATATTACCTAGATTCATTCAGTTGTGATGATGGATGCAAGGCTAAGGAGTATAGAAGCAATACTTGCTTTAGTTTGGTGATGAAAACACATGACATCACTAAGGAAAGTTGTAATTCCATGTAACATAGCTGGAGTAAGTCACTTTATCAGGACTGATATAGTCAGGTGTGAGATAACCTTTATTGTTGAATAAACTTTCAACGAAAAAGGCACAAATGAAACTTGAAATGGAGCATGAGCAGGGAATTGATTTTGGAAAATCAGTGGCTTTGCAGTTTACTCAGTCAGGGCATTATTCTGTCCCCTTAACAAAGCTTAATGCTTCTAGTCAGAGTGTTAGAGAGGTATTAATGGCATCAGGTGATAAGAATCAGAGAGAATAAAAATGCAAATTGTCTCAAATGTAGGCAGACAATTTGCTCACTCAACTTGTAAAAGATTAAAGACTCTGGTAAAGGAGACAGTTGTGACTGTGGTAAAGTATACGGGGATAAGAGAAGAGATTAGTGAAACGTGTGAAATCTCTAAGAAGTATCGGAGGACGCTGTCATTTCCTCCTCTAAGCCTTCCATTGGCATGTGACTTTAAAAAGCTAGTTGCCATGGATATAATCATATGGCATAAAGATACAAATATTTTAATTCTACATTTTATGGACCTGGCAACCAGATTTAGTCTTTCTATAATCAAACATAGCAAGAACAAATGGGATGATTATAGAAAAAACCTTGCAGAAATGGCGAGGGACGGGACTTGGTTGCTGACTGATAATGGAGTGGAATTTTCCCTTGATGATTTCAGAGCCATGTGTGCAAACAGAAACATCGTGGTCATGAATACCGCAGTTCAAAGTCCTTTCAGCAATAGACACTGTGAAATAATTCACGAGGTGATTGATGAAATGTTGCATTAGGTCTTAGCTGACGAACCAAGCTGCAAGTTGAGAACGACACTGGCATGGACCGTTCATACAAAGAATTTGCTTCAGATCGTTGGAGGGTATAGTGCCTTTCAATTGGTCTGTGGGTGAAATCGCAAATTGACTGCTGTGCTGTGCGACAGAACCTGCTCCAGAAAGTGTTACAGTTAGTTGCAATTTTTATGCATATTTGAATGCTTCACATGCAGGAAAATGGGCTTTCATTAAGACTGAAAATTCGGAAAAAACTTTGGAGAGCTCTGAGGCATTGTATAAGGCCATCTGATACAGAATTCAATTCAGGATATTTGATGTCTTATAAAAGAAAGTGTCATAGGGAATGGAAAGTCCCTAGCAATGTCATCGGTCGTGATAGTGAGACAATATTCATCAAACATGGAATTCAAACTGTCGAGGTTCATTCCTCATGATTTATCAGTATTGATTACAACATCTCTGAAACTGAGCAGCTGATAGAAGGATACCTCAAATGCTCATGTGTTTTGTGTGAATGTTCTGATGAATAGTATACAGTAGATCAAGGGCTGGATTGTGGTAATGTGAGCAGTCACGATGCGCGGGACAGAGCTATCACATCCAAAGGCCAGTTGCCCTATGTAGGTACTTGGGTGATGTATATTCCAGAGGGGTCTCGTGAGTGGAGCAATGAGACAATTGTGGGACGTGTAGGAAAAACTACTGGCAGATTTAAATATTGGTTGTATATTCAGGCTGATAGCCAAGAAGCCAGATCATGAACTGGCAGAATGGGATGAAAGAATGGAGAATAAGAAAGCGCAGTGCAAGTTCCAATAGTGGGTCAGGAAATGATCACGGACTGGATGTAGAACCTCTGATAGTGCCAGATTGAGATCTTACAGTATTAGTCTCAAAAGATATCAAAGTGCTAGCAGTGGCCACAGTTCTAATAGATCACACAAAGAAATGGAGGCTGAAGAATCATCTCGCAATAGAACAAGGATCAGAAGCCCGCATTGTCGCGAAGATTTGGTGTTTGCCAATAAACATGAGGGTAAATGAAGAAGATCGGCAAAACAAAAGGCACTAGAGAGTTGGAGAGAGCTCTTTGTTTATTGTGAGAGACAAGATAGCGTTTCGTCTGCCCTCCTGGTAGCCTTGTCATGTCGATGGATTTGTACTGCAAAAGTCCTTGCAGATGAGATTTGAAGTCTGAAGCGAACTAGTTGCAAAGGGTTTTGAAGAGCGGCTGAATGCTACAGATGTTAGATTGACTTTCCCGCAGACGAAAAACTGAAACTATTTTTCAGTGTTTTAGCCACATATTCGTGGTATCATGGATCAATGGACAGATAAGCCGTTTTTCTGCAGGGTGATACTTTCAGAGAGGTATTTCTGAAACCGCCTAAAGAGGTTGCAGATGCATGAGAAATATTATGGAAACGAAAACAAAATGTGTCTATGGCGTTAATGGTGATTCCAGGAAATGGTATTTCTCGGTGACTTATGTTTTGCTGAAAGTCGGTTGCTTTCAACTAAAAGCAGTTCCCACAATGTTTTATTGGTATCATGAAAGGAAACTTTCAAGCCTCTTCATGATGCACGTTGATGATTTATGATGGGGTGATACTGCAGCGTTTGAGAAATGTGTTGTTAAAACGATTAAAGTGTAATTTAAGATTGGAGTCAGGGTTGTGGAGATTTGAAATACATTTGTTCTGATATTAAGCAGAGTAGGTCTGAAATAATTTAAATCAATTATCCTATTTGGAGAGTGTTTTTTCCCATCCTGGTTCTTCGTGCCAGGTCATCACAGAAAGGTGATGATATAACTATGGAAGAAACAGAGTAATTGCGAAGCTAGATTTGTAAATTAAACTGGTGGTGCACTCAGATTAGACCAAATGTTAATTTTGATACGCTGGAGTTAAGCCCTGTGATAAAACATGCAAAAGTTGAAAATGTTTCAAGGGAAAATAGAACATTAAAAAACGTAAATCTGGAGAAATACGTGACGAAATTCCTGTCCTTATGTGACCCAAAGAATATGAAACGAATCATTTTTGCGATGTTTCACATGCTATTCTTGCTGATGGGTATTCGAATGCAGATGGTTTCACAATACTTTTGATGGGTGAAAATGAAAAATGTTGTCCTAAATCTTGGGAATGTGGGAAAATAAAAAGGGACGCTAAAAGTACATTAGCTTCAGACAGAAATGATATCTGTAAAGTTAAATAGGTACATGCATGTTACCAACGATCTGATACTTTTACGAAGAGAACTACTTGAACAAAGAAATTATTACAGATCCTAGAGGCAGACCATCTCCCAATGTAATGCTTTGCACAGAATATGGAATTTATTTGAGTAGTTTTGAAATGTTTGTGCATGTTAAAGTACAAGTTTCATTCAAAGAAAAATAAAGGAATCTGTTAATCACACGCCGGTGGAGGGACGAGTTAACTGGTACGTACTTGAGTATATGTAAATAGATGCTTATTAAAACTGGGTGAAGGTTTGATTGAGGATTTGCATGTTTGTAACCATTTTACTTTGTGAAATAAATGCAATACTGAGTAAAGATTGGCTCCAGCAAAATATTTCAATAAGAAACTTTCTGGAGCAGAACATCCATCCTCAAAACACTCCCTATCTTTGCATCAGCCCGCAGTGCTACATCACTCCATATCTCTGCAATCTAGCCCAGTCCCTACAACACTCCAGATCTCTGTAACCTCCTCCAGCCCCTACAACCCTGCCTATCTCTGTAACATCCTCCATCCCTACAACCCTCCCAATCTCTGTAACATCCTTCAACCTCTGCAACCCTCCCAATCTCTGTAACTTCCTTCAACCCCTACAACCCTCCCTATCTCTGTAACCTCCTTCAACCCCGACAATCCTCCTTATCTCTGCAATATCCCGCAGCCTTTGCAACCCTCCCTAACTCTGTAACCTCCTCTAGCCCCTACAACACTCACTTTTACTGTCTACAGTCACTGGTCAATGTACACAATGAGATTCCTACCGCTCCACGCCATGTAAATTGGCCTGATCAGCAATCTTGTAAATAGGGCCCAAACTATTCGCTTACTGTGCAAGCCTGACGCTGAAATAGGGCACGTCAAAGCTAGCCTGTGGGATAATGGCTACCCTGATCAGATCATTACTCACTGTCTATCACACATACTCATATATGAGCCTAAGACCGCCAGTGGCAGACCTGCAAAGAGCCCAATCTACCTCAAATTACCCTGGAAGGGTAAGGGATCTCCATTATTTGAGCAACAGGTGAAGCTCGCCATTTCACGCTGCTACAATTCAATAGCAACACAAGTGGTAATTTGCACCAGCAGGTTGCTGCCGTCAAGCCAAAAAGATGTTCAGCCAACCATACAAATGAATAATTGGGTACTTCAACGTCAGTGCTGGTGTAATGCCAGGTATGTATAATTTGGGGGGGGTGAAAGATTGGGGGGAATTTTGCAGGGGGTGAATAATTTGTTGGGGGGGGGGGGGAATTTTACGGGGGGTGAATAATTTGTTGGGGGGGGAATTTTACGGGGGGTGAATAATTTGTGGGGGGCAATTTTGCGGGGGGGAATTTTGCGGGGGGGTTGTGAGTAATTTTGGGGTGAATAAGTTGGGGAAATTTTGCAGGGGGTGAGTAATTTGGGAGGAATATTGCGGGGGGTGAAGCATTTGGTGGGAATATTGTGGGGGGTGAATAATTTCTGGGGTGAATTTTGCATGGGGTGATTTATTTGGTGGTGAATAATTTTGGGGGGGAATTTTGCAGGGGGGAATAAAGTGGGGGGAATAATTTCTGGGGTGGCCAAAATCTGCGTGTAGGGGGGTGGAATATTGTGGGGGAGGGGAGGCAAAGAAAGAGAGAAAGCAGAAAAAGTCAGAAAGAGGCAAGGAAGAGAGAAAAGTCAGAAAAAAGAAAGAGAGAATGTCAGAAAGAGGCAAAGAAAGAGAGAGAGAAAGCAGAAAAACGGAAAGAGAAAGTCAGAAAGAGGCAAAGAAGAGAAAGTAGAAATAAAGAAAATGAGAGAAAGCAGTAAAAGAGAAAAAGAGAGAGAAAGCGATAAAGTTCGAGAGTGAGAGAAAGTCAGAAAGAGACAAAGAAAAAGAATGTCAGAGAAATGGAGAAAAGACAGGAAGAAACAGAAAAGAGAAAGAAAGAGAAAAGACAGAAAAAATGGAGGGAAAAAGGGGGAGGGAAAAAACTGAGACACAAAGAAATTGCAGACACCAGATTCAGACAGAAAACCAGTGGGAGGAAGACACACAGAGAATCAGAGAGAGAGAGAAGGACAATGAGAGAGAGGTTGAGATGGCCAAGAGAAAGCCAGTGAGAGAGAAAGACACATAATCACACAAAGAGAAAGAGAGAGAGAAACGCAGAGAATAGGAGAGAAACACAAAGTGAGTGAGAGAGAGATTGAGAGAGAGAGAGAAACACAGAGAGAAAGATTGAGGGAGAGATGGCCAGAGAAAGCCAGTGAGAAAGAGAGACAGAGAAACACAAAGTGAGGGAGAGAGAGACACACACAGACAGCCAGACAGACAGAGAGAGAGAAACACAGTTAGAGAGAGAGAGAGAGAACAGAGAGGGAGAGATAGAAACACAGAGGCTGAGGAAGAGAGAGATTGAGGGAGAGAGAGAGATTGAGGGAGAGAGAGTGAGGGAGAGAGATTGAGGGAGGGAGAGAGATTGAGGGAGGGAAAGATTGAGAGACAGATTGAGAGAGATAGAGTCAGAGGGATAGATTGAGAGAGATAGATTGAGTCAGAAGGAGGGAGAAAGGCAGAGAGAGACCATAAAGATGTGATACTCACCATCCCGCACGCTCTACACTCCATTGTTGGACTCTAACACCTTCCCTCCTTCAGCTCATCCATGGGGAAAAGATCCTGGAGAGGGGCATTGGAGAAAAGGGTCAGGACTGGGACAGAGCGAGGGGGATTCAGACTGGACTTTCTCACACACACTGTAATCAGCTTGCAATTCACCTGGGCACAGAGACACAGAGATTGAAACACAGAAACTCACCTTCACAAACCAGCCACATGGAAAGAAAGAATGGAGGCTGATGTTGTCTCAATATATCCCAGAACCTGTCACTCAAAACAGACAGTCCACCCAAAATACAGTTCATCCAACCAGCTCTCAGCTTCCTCCATCTGGACACTCCCTCCCAGGTATGGGGGAGTCCAAGGTGAGTCTCTGTGTAAACAGGGAATGGGGGAGAGAGGGATGTTCCAGCGGCACAGTGGCGCAGTGGTTAGCACCGCAGCCTCACAGCTTCAGGGACCCGGGTTCGATTCTGGGTACTGCCTGTGCGGAGTTTGCAAGTTCTCCCTGTGTCTGCGTGGGTTTCCTCTGGGTGCTCCGGTTTCCTCCCACATGCCAAAGACTTGCAGTTTGATAAGTAAATTGGCCATTATAAATTGCCCCTAGTATAGGTAGGGAAATATATAGGGACAGGTGGGGATGTGACAGGAATATGGGATTAGTGTAGGATTAGTATAAGTGGGTGGTTAATGGTCGGCACAGACTCGGTGGGCCGAAGGGCCTGTTTCAGTGCTGTATCTCTAAACATATCCCAAATGGACCATTTCAGACAGAAACCTGTCTGTCTCTCTCCCACCCCCAACAACATCATTAACAGAGCAGAAAAGCTGCTTTAATTTAAAACCTGGAGGGGCCGCTTTGGATAATGGCCATTTAACATTAATTGCATTAAATGTCTTTCACTATTCACCTCCACTGAACAGAAAGTACAGAAAATGACTGAACGTGTCTCACTGCAGTTACCTTGAAATTCTGACAATGAGTTTTTGCTGGAGAGGCCGGTTTGACTGCAGTATAAACAGGCAGTTTTTATTCGGATTTTCAATTCCACTGTGTGACAAAGACTGAAACTAAAGACAGGTTAATGATGCAGCCAAGAGAACTTTTACAACTGGTGACATTTCACACAACAATTCTCACCCATATTTTCAGTTATATTTGTCAATGATTCTTTGTACTGTATTTGATGTTGCTGTATTTATGCATTAGCCTGTAATCAATCGAAAAAAACCTTCTTAACATTTACCTTTTTAATGTTGCAAGGGTTTACAAAGCTGGGAAATGGACATTTAACACAAATTGTATTAAAGATTTTCCACTTTTCACCTCCAGTTTATATAAAGTTCAGTGATAAAGACCTCCACATTCTGACAAAGAGTTTTTACTGCTGCAATAAAGTGTCACTTGTTTCCAGGGTTCACATTAACCTATTTCATCGGAACAAACCCAACTGAAACACAATCTGTTTCCTTCATCATCTTGCAAACGTGCATCAGCTCACCATTAAATCTATCCTTCTCTGAAGTATAGAGTCCTATCTCTTTCAGTATATCTTATAACAAAGATGTTTCAAAGTGGAAATCTTTCTCATTTGCCTATTGATTACATTACCCACTTAAGTTGCATTTTAATCACTCCTAGCCATTTTTAATCAGTCCAAACCTGTCGGCCATTCTTTGAAACCTCTCCCCCTTTCTCTCTCACATACACACACAGTCTTCCCTAGAGACTGGTAAACCTCCTCTGCACTCTCTCCAAGGCCTTGACATCCTTCCTAAAGTGTGGTGCCCAGGATCAAACACAATACTGCAGTTGAGGCCTAACCAGCAGTTTGAATGAGGCAATTGAATTTCATTCCTTGCCTTATTTATATATATGTAAAAAACGTCATCTGAAGTAACAGGTTTGCTGATGCTTTTTAATCTAATGTCAATGGTCTTCAAATTCGTAGTTTTTTTTTACTGCAAATATGTCCTTCAGTCTGGAGGAACTCACAATTGTCTGGTGAGAACACTATGTGTCAATGGAATGAATTAGATATCATAAAATAACTTAGCTCGATCAGTGGGTATTCTGATGTGGGAAAGGGTCCAGGTTCCAATTGCAGGATCTGTGCGGACAGAGCTGATTGCACAGAGACCAGAAGGATGCAATGGCATTAACACATATGAACACAAACACACAGAAACCTTCAAAGAAGAGATATTTTGGGCCCTCCAATGGGAATGGTAAGGGAATGGGGTAGGGATATTACAGCGAATGTTGCAAATGGTTCATTACAGGACTCTATCTCTCTCTCCCTCTCCTCCCGCACACTGCCCACACCCCCACCTCACCCAAGACCTCATTATCAACTGAATGCAGAAAAACTGCTGCAATGTAAAACCTGGAGCGCCCTGTTTGGAAAATGGCCATTTGACACAAATGGTATTAAATGCCTTTCGCTATTCATCCCCAGTTTACAGAAAGTGCAGCAATGACTTGAAATTTTGACAAAGAGTTTTTGCTGGAGAGGCCTGTTTGTTGCAGTTTGAGGAACAACCAATTTTTATTAGGTTTCTCAGTTCCTCTGGGTGACAATCCCTGATATTACAGCCAGGTAAATGATGCAGCCAAAAAAACATTTACAACTGGTGACATTTCACCGAACAATTCTGACCCATATTTACACTTGTATCTGCAAATGATTCGTTTCTTAATGTTGTTGCATTTATGCATTATTCAGTAAGCAATCAAAATAATTTTCTCAACATTTACCACTGAAAACATGTGCCACGTACCAGTGAGGCTAGAAATAGGAAGATAGTGCAGCTAAACACGTGGCTGAACAGCGGGTGTAGAAGGGAGAGTTTCAGGTATCTGGACCATTGGGCTCTCTTCAGGGACAGATGGGACCTGTACAAGAAGGACGGGTTGCATCTAAACTGGAGGGGCACTAATATCCTGGCTGCAAAGTTTGCTAGCATCACTCGGGAGGGTTTAAACTACTGTGGCAGGGGGGTGGGAAACAGAGCAGTAGGACAGCTAGTGAAATAAATGAGGGGGAACTAGTAAATAGGACAGTAGGACTAAGAGGAAGAGCAGGCAGGGAGATATGGCGGAGCACAGCAGGACTGGTGGTCTGAAGTGCATTTGTTTCAATGCGAGAAATATAACAGGTAAGGCAGATGAACTTAGAGCTTAGAGCTTAGAGTCAGTTCCAAAGAAGGGTCACTGACCCGAAACGTTAACTCTGCTTCTCTTTCCACAGATGCTGCCAGACCTGCTGAGTGACTCCAGCATTTCTTGTTTTTGTTTGGACTTAGAGCTTGGATTAGTACTTGGAAATATGATGTTGTTGTTATTACAGAGACTTGGTTGAGGGAAGGACAGAATTGGCAGCTAAATGTTCCAGGATTTTGAAGCTTCAGGCGGGATAGAGGGGGATGTAAAAGGGGTGGGGGAGTTGCATTACTCGTTAAGGAGAATATCACAGCTGTACTGCAGGAGGACACCTCAGAGAGGTCATGTAGCGAGGCAATATGGGTGGAGCTCAGGAATAGGAAGGGTGCAGTCACGATGTTGGCGGTTTACTACAGGCCTCCCAACAGCCAGTGGGAGGTAGAGGAGCAGATATGTAGACAGATTTTGAAAGATGTAAAGGTAAAAGGGTTGTAGTGGTGGGTGATTTTAACTTCCCCTATATTGACTGGGACTCACTTACTGCTCGGGGCTTGGATGGGGCAGACTTTGTGAGGAGCATCCAGGTGGGCTTCTTGAAACAGTATGTAGATAGTCCAACTAGGGATGGGGCCATTCTGGACCTGGTATTGGGGAATGAGCCCGGCCAGGTGGTCGAAGTTTCAGTGGGGGAGCATTTCGGGAACAGTGACCATAATTCCATAAGTTTTAAGGTACTTGTGGATAAGGATAAGAGTAGTCCTCGGGTGAAAGTGCTAAATTGGGGGAAGGCTAATTATAACAATATTAGGCAGGATCTGAAGAATTTAGATTGGGGGCGGCTGTTTGAGGGTAAATCAATATCTGACATGTGGGAGTCTTTCAAACGTCAGTTGATTAGAATCCAGAACCAGCATGTTCCTGTGAGGATGAAGGATATGTTTGGCAAGTTTCAGGAACCTTGGATAACGCGGGCTATTGTGAACCTCGTCAAAAAGAAAAAGGAAGCATTTGTAAGGGCTGGAAGGCTAGGAACAGACGAATCCATTGAGGAATATAAAGACAGGAGGAAGGAACTTAAGCAAGGAGTCAGGAGGGCTAAAAGGGGTTATGAGAGGTCATTGGCAAACAGGATTAAGGAAAATCCCAAGGCTTTTTATACATATATAAAGAGCAAGAGGGTAAACAGAGAAAGGGTTGGCCCACTCAAGGACCGAGAAGGGAATCTATGTGTGGAGCCAGAGGAAATGGGCGGGGCACTAAATGAGTACTTTGCATCACTATTCACCAAGGAGAAGGACTTGGTGGATGATGAGCCCAGGGAAGGGAGTGTAGATCGTCTCAGTCATCTCATTATCAAAAAGGAGGAGGTGTTGGGTGTCTTGCAAAGCATTAAGGTAGGTAATTCCCCAGGGCCTGATGGGATCTACCCCAGAATATTGAGGGAGGCAAGGGAAGAAATTGCTGGGGCCTTGACAGAAATCAAGGCTACAGAAATCAAGAATATTGGCTACAGTTGAGGTCCCAGAGGACTGGAGAATAGCCAATGTTGTTCCTTTGTTTAAGAAGGGTAGCAAGGATAATCCAGGAAATTATAGGCCGGTGAGCCTTACGTCAGTGGTAGAGAAATTATTAGAGAGGATTCTTCGGGACAGGATTTACTCCCATTTGGAAACAAATGACTTATTAGCGATAGGCAGCATGGTTTTGTGAAGGGGAGGTCGTGTCTTACTAATTTGATTGAGTTTTTTGAGGAAGTGACGAAGATGATTGATGAAGGAAGGGCAGTGGATGTTTTCTATATGGACTTCAGTAAAGCCTTTGACAAGGTCCCTCATGGCACACTGATACAAAAGGTGAAGTCACATGGGATCAGAGGTGAGCTGGCAAGATGGATACAGAACTGGCTCAGTCATAGAAGACAGAGTGTAGCAGTGGAAGGGTGCTTTTCTGAATGGAGGGATGTGACTAGTGGTGTTCCGCAGGGATCAGTGCTGGGACCTTTGCTGTTTGTAGTATATATAAATGATTTGGAGGATAATGTAGCTGGTCTGATTAGTAAGTTTGCAGACGACACAAAGGTTGGTGGAGTTGCAGACAGTGATGAGGATTGTCAGAGGATACAACAGTATATAGATCGGTTGGAGACTTGGGCAGAGAAATGGCAGATGGAGTTTAATCCGGACAAGTGTGAGGTAATACATTTTGGAAGGTCTAATGCAGGTGGGAAGTATACAGTAAATGGCAGAACCCTTAGGAGTATTGACAGGCAGAGAGATCTGGACGTACAGGTCCACAGGTCACTGAAAGTGACAACGCAGGTGGATACGGTAGTCAAGAAGGCATACGGCATGCTTGCCTTCATTGTTCGGGGTACAGAGTATAAAAATTGACAAGTCATGCTGCAGCTGTACAGAACCTTAGTTAGGCCACACTTAGAATATTGCGTGCAATTCTGGTCACCACACTACCAGAAGGACGTGGAGGCTTTGGAGACGGTACAGAAGAGGTTTACCAGGATGTTGCCTGGTCTGGAGGGCATTAGCTATGAGGAGAGGTTGGATAAACTCGGATTGTTTTCACTGGAACGACAGAGGTGGAGGGATGACATGATAGATGTTTACAAAGTTCTAAGCGGCATGGACAGAGTGGATAGTCAGAAGCTTTTGCGCAGGGTGGAAGAATCAGTTACTGGGGATATAGGTTTAAGGTGTGAGGGGCAAAGTTTAGAGGGGATGTGCGAGGCAGGTTTTTTACACAGAGGGTGGTGAGTGCCTGGAACTTGTTGCCGGGGGAGGTGGTGGAAGCAGGTACCATAGAGGCATTTAAGAGGCATCTTGACAAATACATGAATAGGATGGGAATAGAGGGATACGGTCCCCGGAAGTGCAGAAGGTTTTAGTTTAGGTAGGCATCAAGATCGGCACAGGCTTGGAGGGCCGAATGGCCTGTTCCTGTGCTGTACTGTTCTTTGTTCTTTGTTAAATTCACAAGGGTTTACAAAGTTGAAAAACAGCCATTTAGCACAAATTGTATGAAAGTTCTTTCATTTTCCGCCTCCGGTTTACATAAATCTCAGCAATAATTACCTCGAAAAGGTGGGAATGAGTTTTGCTGCTTCAATAAAGTGTCACGTGTTTCACTTTCCATCTTGACTGTTTCTTTCCTCTACTTTCCTGGCGGATTCAGAGAGATTTTTTATCACTTGTTCATCACTGTCCAAATTCAGGAGCTACTAGCTACTCTGCAGCTGCCCTGGAGAAAAAATAGTGTTCAAAATTCTTTCACTCAGTTTGGATCAATGAGGACAGTTTGTTTCCACTATCAGACAGGGTTCAGGAACCAGCGAGCACAGAATGAAGGTGAATAAAAATGGGAGAGCGATGCGAGGAGATAATCAGGGGAAATAATCCAACACAAGTTGTTCTGGTCTGGATTGCACTATCTGACAGGTTGGTGAAAGCACATTTTATATAGATTTTCAAAAGAGAATTGCATCAATACTTCAATTCCTCTCACTAATAGAAGAGAAGATAACAGCACAAATAGGGAATTGAGAGATGTCATAACTTTAGTGATGAAGAATTAAAAGCAAATTATTCTGAGAATGTTTATTTTAAAGGTATGTTTGGACTTTATTTGATGTTCTTGATTTATTTCTCCATTAGTACTTACTCACACAATATTATTTTTCAAACAGAATGCAGATTAATGTTACAAGCCTTTACACAGTTGGAAAATTACTATTCAACACAAGTTGTATTTAAATTCTTTCATTAAGCATTTAAAGGTTACACTAAGTGTCAGAATGACACAAACATACATTCCTCTAACTTCCAGAAAACTTTCAAACACTCAGGAACACGGAATCTCCCCACCAGCAATGGCTCAGTACCTCCATCTGCTGGTGTCCCTGTCTCACTGCAGTTACTGCCCCCTCTAACCATCTCTATCTGCTGGTGTCCCTGTCTCACTGCAGTTACTGCCCCCTCTAACCATCTCCATCTGCTGGTGTCTCTGTCCCACTGCAGTTACTACCCGCCTCTCACCATCTCCATCTGCTGGTGTCCCTGTCTCACTGCAATTACTGCCCCCTCTCACCATCTCTATCTGCTGGTGTCCCTCTCTCACTGCAGTTACTGTGCTCCTCTCACCATCTCCATCGGCTGGTGTCCCTACCTCACTGCAGTTGCTGCCCCCTCACCACCTGTATCTGCTGATGTCCCTGTCTCACTGCAGTTACTGTCCCCTCTCACCATCTCCATCTGCTGATGTCTCTGTCCCACTGCAGTTACTGTCCCCTCTCACCATCTCCATCTGCTGGTGTCTCTGTCCCACTGCAGTTACTGTCCCCTCTCACCATCTCCATCGGCTGGTGTCCCTATCTCACTGCAGTTACTGTCCCCTCTCACCATCTCCATCTGCTGGTGTCTCTGTCCCACTGCAGTTACTGTCCCCTCTCACCATCTCCATCTGCTGGTGTCTCTGTCCCACTGCAGTTACTGCCCCCTTCTCACCATCTCCATCTGCTGGTGTCTCTGTCCCACTGCAGTTACTGCCCCCTTCTCACCATCTCCATCTGCTGGTGTCCCAGTCTCACTGCAGTTACTGCCCCCGCTCACCATCTCCATCTGCTGGTGTCCCTATCTCACTGCAGTTACTGCCCCCTCTCACCATCTCCATCTGCTGGTGTCTCTGTCTCACTGCAGTTACTGTCCTCTCTCACCATCTCCATCTGCTGGTGTCTCTGTCCCACTGCAGTTACTGCCCCCTTCTCACCATCTCCATCTGCTGGTGTCCCAGTCTCACTGCAGTTACTGCCCCCGCTCACCATCTCCATCTGCTGGTGTCCCTATCTCACTGCAGTTACTGCCCCCTCTCACCATCTCCATCTGCTGGTGTCTCTGTCTCACTGCAGTTACTGTCCTCTCTCACCATCTCCATCTGCTGGTGTCCCTGTCTCACTGCAGTTACTGCCCCCTCTCACCATCTCCATCTGCTGGTGTCTCTGTCTCACTGCAGTTACTGCCCCCTCTCACCATCTCTATCTGCTGGTGTCCCTGTCTCAATGCAGTTACCGCCCCCTCTCACAACTCCATCTGCTGCTGTCCCCGTCTCACTGCAGTTACACCCTGCTTAACCACCACAGCGAAGGAGTACCAGTATGGACATAAACGGACTTGGCCGGTGAGCAACAGTACATTTTGGTTCAACCCACGAATACCAACCCGATTAGCGAAAATGGAGTTGGTACAGATACGTAAGCAAAAGACAGAAATGATAACTGTGACAGAAAGTATTAAGGAGGATTTGACAAAGTACCACCAGGAATATGAACAGACTATTCAGCCATTGCCCACACGCTTGGGTAAAGAGAGACAGCAGCGAGAAGTCATTGCTGTAGTGTACTACAATCTGGAACAACAGTCAAAGATGTTACAAGATGAGATTGACGAGATAAATGATTCTACCTGGCAGGAGGACTTATGGAACTGGGGGTCAGACGTGCAGATACACCCCTGGTGTAGAATTATCTCCCATATCCTGATAGTGGTTTTGGGTATCATGGTGTTAGATGTGACCTACTTAATTTGGCAACTTAAGAAATTAATTAGGCAATGTAAGAGGATGTATGAACACAGGTTGTCCAGCTACCAGAAAAGCAATTAGTGTTTGAACTTGCTCTGTAAAAGGAGGGACAATTAGTTATGCCATAAAAGGGTAATTGTATAACCTTTTCATATAGACTTAAAGTGAATTAATGAATGATTAATGTACTCTAAGATGTTTGTACAATCGAAATTGTAATTGTACAAGTGTACCACCTTTTATGTTATAAGCAAGTATCTGAAGCCCTTGCAAAACTTATGCCTTTACAGAGCTCCCGCAGGCCCCTCTTGTGGCACAAGCAGGCAACGTATTGAGTGCGACCCCTCCGGGTGTTGAAGGCTGTTTCTAGACAAATAGAGACCATTAAAGGTACCTAGGTGGGATCAAGGGAAGGATTCTTATAAAGTTTTGAAGAGTCAGGAGGGGACTGTGGGAACGGAATTTTAGAATTTTAAGAACAGAATTTTATGGGGACATTTAAGATGAAATTAATCAATCATGTATTAATTAATTAATCAACCAGGCTAAGCTTCAGTGCTGGAGGGAGGGACAGCTTATCAGAAATGACTTTATAGCTTCAGGGCTGCTGAGGCAACTTGGCTTTGTGGCTGGTGCAGTGTGGAGGGGGAGGGACATTGTGCTTTAACAACATTTTAACCCCTACTTTTCCCCTCTGCATGCGATGAGGTTTTGTTATCATGGTATGATAAAAGGAGGGATTGTGGGAGCAATATTGCTGAGTTTTGCTTCTATACCTATTATTTTGTAAGTAGATTAATATAATCCTAGTGAGAACGTTTACACATATTCTCTCTTATATGGGTTGAAAGTATAGGCACACATTGTTACAAAATGGAGTTTTAGCCCGAGGCACTGTGGGACAGATTTAGTGAGCTCACAGTTGGAGCTTGGTACAGCATAAACACAGATAAGGAGAGGGGGCCCCTCTTATCAGTGAATCTGCAGACTGCCCGACACCTTCAGGAATGCAGGTCCATTTAAAGTGACAATTGGGAGACTTCAGGACAATGGATGGGACCTGAGCTCATCAATTGATGATCAGGGTCGGTATAAACTGATCAGGTCACCACATGATGACTAATCAGTAATTTAATTGGTACTATGTCCGAGTGTATCAGGCCTGTGTCCTCAGTACCTTGCTCTACGGCAGCGAGGCCTGGACAACGTATGCCAGCCAAGAGCGACGTCTCAATTCATTCCATCTTCGCTGCCTTCGGAGAATACTTGGCATCAGGTGGCAGGACTATATCTCCAACACAGAAGTCCTTGAAGCGGCCAACATCCCCAGCTTATACACACTACTGAGTCAGCGGCGCTTGAGATGGCTTGGCCATGTGAGCCGCATGGAAGATGGCAGGATCCCCAAAGACACATTGTACAGCGAGCTCGCCACTGGTATCAGACCCACCGGCCGTCCATGTCTCCATTATAAAGACGTCTGCAAACGCGACATGAAATCGTGTGACATTGATCACAAGTCGTGGGAGTCAGTTGCCAGCATTCGCCAGAGCTGGCGGGCAGCCATAAAGACAGGGCTAAATTGTGGCGAGTCGAAGAGACTTAGTAGTTGGCAGGAAAAAAGACAGAGGCGCAAGGGGAGAGCCAACTGTGCAACAGCCCCAACAAACAAATTTCTCTGCAGCACCTGTGGAAGAGCCTGCCACTCCAGAATTGGCCTTTATAGCCACTCCAGGCGCTGCTTCACACACCACTGACCACCTCCAGGCGCGTATCCATTGTCTCTCGAGATAAGGAGGCCCAAAAGAAAAGAATGTGTAATGTATGGAATCAATAACCATTCTGATTGGATTGTGTCCAGCCGGGATGGGCTGAGTAACTGTATATCCGTTGTGGATTTCCTTTGTTCTAGAGAGTAACACTGGACCGCTTTTAGGTAAAGTGTGCTCTCCATGATATCATGAATAAAGTCTGTTTATTCTCAAAGTCTGAGTCCGGAGAATTTGTTAAAGCATTGGGTTTTAACTGGATTTTCTCCAACACACCCCTGCTATACACCACCCATCTCACTCCCACACTGCCCCCTCCCCTGACTCCCCCAAACACCACCCTATCACCCCCACACTGCCCCCTCAACTGACCCCCCATACACCACCCTATCACCCCCACACTGCCCCCTCAACTGACCCCCCATACACCACCCTATCACCCCCACACTGCCCCCTCAACTGACCCCCCATACACCACCCTATCACCCCCACACTGCCCCCTCAACTGACCCCCCATACAACACCCCTCTCACCCCCACACTGCCCCCTCAACTGACCCCCCATACACCACCCCTCTCACCCCCACACTGCCCCCTCCACTGAGTCCCCCATACACCACCCTCTCACCCCCACACTGCCCCCTCAACTGACCCCCCATACACCACCCACTCACCCCCACACTGCCCCCTCCACGGACCCCCATACACCACCCTCTCACTCCCACACTGCCCCCTCAACTGACCCCCCATACACCACCCACTCACCCCCACACTGCCCCCTCCACGGACCCCCATACACCACCCACTCACCCCCACACTGCCCCCTCAACTGACCCCCCATACACCACCCATCTCACTCCCACACTGCCCCCTCCACTGACCCCCCATACACCACCCACTCACCCCCACACTGCCCCCTCAACTGACCCCCCATACACCACCCTCTCACCCCCACACTGCCCCCTCCACTGACCCCCCATACACCACCCCTCTCACCCCCACACTGCCCCCTCCACTGACTCCCCATACACCACCCCTCTCACCCCCACACTGCCCCCTCCACTGACCCCCCATACACCACCCACTCACCCCCACACTGCCCCCTCCACTGACCCCCCATACACCACCCACTCACCCCCACACTGCCCCCTCAACTGACCCCCCATACAACACCCCTCTCACCCCCACACTGCCCCCTCAACTGACCCCCCATACACCACCCCTCTCACCCCCACACTGCCCCCTCCACTGAGTCCCCCATACACCACCCTCTCACCCCCACACTGCCCCCTCAACTGACCCCCCATACACCACCCACTCACCCCCACACTGCCCCCTCCACGGACCCCCATACACCACCCTCTCACTCCCACACTGCCCCCTCAACTGACCCCCCATACACCACCCACTCACCCCCACACTGCCCCCTCCACGGACCCCCATACACCACCCACTCACCCCCACACTGCCCCCTCAACTGACCCCCCATACACCACCCATCTCACTCCCACACTGCCCCCTCCACTGACCCCCCATACACCACCCCTCTCACCCCCACACTGCCCCCTCAACTGACCCCCCATACACCACCCTCTCACCCCCACACTGCCCCCTCAACTGACCCCCCATACACCACCCTCTCACCCCCACACTGCCCCCTCCACTGACCCCCCATACACCACCCCTCTCACCCCCACACTGCCCCCTCCACTGACTCCCCATACACCACCCCTCTCACCCCCACACTGCCCCCTCCACTGACCCCCCATACACCACCCACTCACCCCCACACTGCCCCCTCCACTGACCCCCCATACGCCACCCTCTCACCCCCACACTGCCCCCTCCACTGACTCCCCATACACCACCCCTCTCACCCCCACACTGCCCCCACCACTGTCCCCTCCCCATACACCACCCTCTCACCCCCACACTGCCCCCTCCACTGACCCCCCATACACCACCCCTCTCACCCCCACACTGCCCCCTCCACTGACTCCCCATACACCACCCCTCTCACCCCCACACTGCCCCCACCACTGTCCCCTCCCCATACACCACCCTCTCACCCCCACACTGCCCCCTCCACTGACCCCCCCATACACCACCCTCTCACCCCCACACTGCCCCCACCACTGTCCCCTCCCCATACATCACCCCTCTCACCCCCACACTACACCACCCCCCCCCCAGCCCAAACAAGCGGCCTGCTCAGAGATCGTTCACTGTTTGGTGCTCCTGCTCCCCTAAGCCCGGCAAGTCAACTCTGGAAGGCTTCACTGCACCTCTGAGCCGGTATTCCCGTTGGCAGTGCAGGTAGATGTTAATGGGATGAACGTAGGTCAGGACTACCAGGACTATGAGTCCAATGTTCAGCTGCATCGAAAAGGACAAGGAAAAAAGATGAGCAGAACGAGTTGGAGTTCAGGTAAAAGCAATCTGGAAACATTTTCATGGAATCATTGAATATTACAGCACAGTATGATGTCCATTCAGCCCATTGCCCTGTGATGCCTCTTTCAATAAGTCGGTCCCATTCCCTGATGTTCCCTCATATTCCAAAAAGAATTCCCCCTCAGGTATTTATCCGATTCCCTTTGGATGAATATGAATGAATCACGATCCATGAGCCTCACAAGTGGTCGGTACCCAATCATTCAGTATTTATTATTTTTTATGTATGTTTAATGCCAGCCTCGCTAGTTTCTGCAAGTAACTTCAAACTCTCATCTCTGGAACCATTCCAGTAAATCTCTTCTGTTCATTCACCAAAACTTTCAACAGTCTTCCTCAAGCGTGGTGCCCAGAATTGGACCCAATATTCCTGTTGGGAGCCTAACTAGAGTTTTAGAAATGTTCGATATTAATTTGCTGGCTATGTAATCCACGCCTCTATTGATAAAGCTCAGGGTTTCCATCTGGCACCTGAACGGGTGGGGGAAGCGTAAATACAGCCCCACATACTGACCATTCATCCTCGGCTGCTGTGGAGATGCCCTCGAGGATCAACCCAGCCCAGCTAAAGGCATCAAGATCTCCCTCTCTACCATGTCTCCAATGAATGATTCATCCAATGCCTCTCACTGTATCTGTAAATGTCTGGGTCAGATAACAGAGAGAATCAGACTTGTGATAGACCCTGATACTCACATACAGAGGGTTGCCTTGCAGGGGTCCCTGGACCAGAGTGAAACAAGGGTACTGGAGCACAGTGACAACAGCAGCAATAGCCAATCCCAGACCATAAATCTTCCCAAAGTGGCAGGGAGGGAAGCTGCAGGGAACAAGTGGAGAGAGAAGGACGAGGTTCAGAAAATTACAGCAAATCTAAAACAGGATACAGGCCAATTGACAGTACAGGTACGAGCAGTCTTAATACTCAACGGATCAACAGGCACTTCCATTATTTTTCATCCCCCATGGGTTCAGGCAGCTTCCCCTGAAAATCAAGTAAACCTTTCAATGAACAGATGCTCGAGGGAGCAGGTTTCACAATCTCAAGAGTCTTGTCTACATCACAGTGTAATGGGAGTCTGAATGCACTCCTGGTCTCAGAATCCCAGATCTAACAGTGTAACGGGAGTCTGAATGTACTCCTGGTCTCAGAATCCCAGATCTAACAGTGTAACGGGAGACTGAATGTACTCCTGGTCTCAGAATCCCAGATCTAACAGTGTAACGGGAGTCTGAATGTACTCCTGGTCTCAGAATCCCAGATCTAACAGTGTAACGGGAGTCTGAATGCACTCGTGGTCTCAGAATCCCAGATCTAACAGTGTAACGGGAGACTGAATGTACTCCTGGTCTCAGAATCCCAGATCTAACAGTGTAACGGGAGTCTGAATGTACTCCTGGTCTCAGAATCCCAGATCTAACAGTGTAACGGAAGTCTGAATGTACTCCTGGTCTCAGAATCCCAGATCTAACAGTGTAACGGGAGTCTGAATGTACTCCTGGTCTCAGAATCCCGGATCTAACAGTGTAACGGGAGTCTGAATGTACTCCTGGTCTCAGAATCCCAGATCTAACAGTGTAACGGGAGTCTGAATGTACTCCTGGTCTCAGAATCCCGGATCTAACAGTGTAACGGGAGTCTGAATGTACTCCTGGTCTCAGAATCCCGGATCTAACAGTGTAATGGGAGAGTGAATAAGTTACGATTCTCACAGTGGCAGATCTCAGTCTGTTTTTGTCACGCGAGCAGGCACTGAATTCCCTGGATGTCATGGTCTAACTTACGCAATGGCAACGAATGTGGCATAACCCCCGAACAGGAAGGCTCTGTTGATAACCTGCAGGACGAAGGTCAGGTACTGAACCTCGATCACAGGGATAGCAGCACAGACCGAAAACAGTACACACTGTGTGATGGTGATGACAAGAGAGGGCACCATCAACTTCAAGTCAGCCAGTCTCTGTGAGTCAGCAGAATCTGATGGGGGGACGAGAAAGGGAAGGAATTAGCAAGAAAACTCAATCAAGGCTTTCCCTGCTGAGAGACATAGACGATTCCCCCAAATCTACCCACTGCCCCGTCCATATCCCAACCTTCTCAGAAGGCGGGAAACACCCTCTCAAATCCCGTGACAGAGGGAGTGAATGTTGAAGGTGGTGTATGGGGTGCCGACAAGAGGGCTGCTTTGTCCTGGATGGTGTCGAGCTTCTTGAGTGTTGTTGGAGCTGCACCCATCCAGGCAAGTGGAGAGTATTCCATCACACTCCTGACTTGTGACTTGTGGACAGGCTTTGGGGAGTCTGGAGGTGAGTTACTTGCCTCAGGATTCCTAGCCTCTGACCTGCTCTTGTAGCCGTGGTATTTATATGGCTATTCCAGTTCAGTTTCTGGTCAATGGTAGCCCCTAGGATGTTGATAGTGGGGGATTCAGCGATGGTAATTCCATTGAATGTCTCGGTGAGATGATCAGATTCTCTCTTGTTGGACATGGTCATTGCCTGGCACTTGTGTGGCGCGAATGGTACTTGCCAATTAACAACCCGTGCTTGACTGTTGTGCATGACCTGCTGCATGTTTACATGGACTGATTCTGCTTCTGAGCTGTCGCAAATGTTACTGAACACTGTGCAATCATCAGTGAACATCCCCACTTCCACCTTGTGATTGACGGAAGGCAGCAGTCTCGGAGGGCGGAGTTCCAGAGCGGTAAGTATAAAAAACTTACCTCAGGTAAAATAAAACTGAAAATGACGTCACGGGAATGCTGTGACCTGATTGGCTGGTTGGGGATCTGTACCGAATTTGAAAATAAAACTGATAAAAATTGATTAAAACACGAATTAACTAATTAATAAGTAGAGTAACTAAACCAGAGGGAGGAGATTACTGTATTTAGACAGCATTTAATATTTATTGTAGAAATCTAGCACTGGGGACCACACAGTGAAGTGTATCATAATTTAGTAAGGATTTAATAAGTATTTATTTATTTTATATCAATTAACTAATTAATGATAGAAATGACAGTTAGAGGGGTGAAGTGCTTCACCTGTGAGATGTGGGAAGTCCGTGACGCTTCCAGCGTTCCGGACGACTACATCTGCAGGAAGTGTACCCAGTTGCAGCTCCTCACAGACCGCATGGATTGGTTGGAGTGGCAACTGGATGCACTTAGGAGCATGCAGGAGGCAGAAAGCGTCATAGACAGGAGTTTTAGAGAAGTGGTTACACCCAAGGTGCAGGCAGATAGATGGGTGACCGCTAGAAGGGGCAGGCAGTCAGTGCAGGAATCCCCTGTGGCTATCCCCCTCTCTAACAAGTATACCGTTTTGGATACTGTTGGGGGGGATGGCCTATCAGGGGAAAACAGCAGCGGCAACCAGAGCAGTGGCACCACGGCTGGCACTGTTGTTCAGCAGGGAGTGACAAAGCGCAGAAGAGCAATAGTTCTAGGGGACTCTATAGTCAGGGGCACAGATAGGCGCTTCTGTGGATGTGAAAGAGACTCCAGGATGGTATGTTGCCTCCCTGGTGCCAGGGTCAAGGATATCTCTGAACGGACAGGGGGCATTCTGAAGGGGGAGGGTGAACAGCCAGAGGTTGTGGTACACATCGGTACCAATGACATAGGCAGGAACAGTGACGAGATCCTGCAGGGGGAGTTTAGGGAGTTAGGTAGTAAGTTAAAAAACAGGACCTCGAGGGTTGTAATCTCTGGATTGCTCCATGTGACACGTGCCAGTGAGGCTAGAAATAGGAAGATAGTGCAGCTAAACACGTGGCTGAACAGCTGGTGTAGAAGGGAGCGTTTCAGATATCTGGACCATTGGGCTCTCTTCAGGGACAGATGGAACCTGTACAGGAAGGATGGGTTGCATCTAAACTGGAAGGGCACGAATATCCTGGCTGCGAGGTTTGCTAGCGTCACCCGGGAGGGTTTAAACTAGTGTGGCAGGGGGGTGGGAACCAGAGCAGTAGGACAGCTAGTGAAATAAATGAGGAGGACATAGTAAATAAGGCCAGTAAGACTAAGAGGAAGAGCAGGCAGGGAGATGTTGCTGAGCACAGCGGGACTGGTGGTCTGAAGTGCATTTGTTTCAATGCGAGAAGTATAACAGGTAAGGCAGATGAACTTAGAGCTTGGGTTAGTACTTGGAACTATGATGTTGTTGCTATTACAGAGACTTGGTTGAGGGAAGGACAGGATTGGCAGCTAAATGTTCCAGGCTTTAGAAGCTTCAGGCGGGATAGAGGGGGATGTAAAAGGGTGGGGGGGATTGCATTACTGGTTAAGGAGGATATCACAGCTGTACTGCGGGAGGACACCTCAGAGAGGTCATGCAGCGAGGCAATATGGGTGGAGCTCAGGAATAGGAAGGGTGCAGTCACGATGTTGGGCCTCCCAACAGCCAGCGGGAGGTAGAGGAGCAGATATGTAGACAGATTTTGGAAAGATGTAAAGGTAACAGGGTTGTGGTGGTGGGTGATTTTAACTTCCCCTATATTGACTGGGACTCACTTACTGTTCGGGGCTTGGATGGGGCAGAATTTGTAAGGAGCATCCAGGTGGGCTTCTTGAAACAGTATGTAGATAGTCCAACTAGGGATGGGGCCATTCTGGACCTGGTATTGGGGAATGAGCCTGGCCAGGTGGTCGAAGTTTCAGTGGGGGAGCATTTCGGGAGTAGTGACCATAATTCCATAAGTTTTAAGGTACTTGTGGATAAGGATAAGAGTAGTCCTTGGTTGAAGGTGCTAAATTGGGGGAAGGCTAATTATAACCATATTAGGCAGGAACTGAAGAATTTAGATAGGGGGGGGCGGCTGTTTGAGGGCAAATCAACATCTGACATGTGGGAGTTTTTCAAACGTCAGCTGGTTAGAATCCAGGACTAGCATGTTCCTGTGAGGAAGACAGACAAGTTTGGCAAGTTTCGGGAAGCTTGGATAACACTGGATATTGTGAGCCTCGTCAAAATGAAAAAGGAAGCATTTGTCAGGGCTGGAAGGCTAGGAACAGATGAAGCACTTGAGGAATATAAATACAGTAGGAAGGAACTTAAGCAAGGAGTCAGGAGGGCTAAAAGGGGTCATGAAAAGTCATTGGCAAACAGGATTAAGGAACACCCCAAGGCTTTTTATATGTATATAAAGATCAAGAGGGTAATCAGGGAAAGGGTTGGCCCACTCAAGGACAGAGATGGGAATCTATGCATGGAGCCAGAGGAAATGGGTGAGGTACTAAATGAGTACTTTGCATCAGTATTCACCAAGGAGAAGGACTTGGTGGATGATGAGCCTAGGGAAGGGAGTGCAGATAGTCTCAGTCATCTCATTATCAAAAAAGAGGATGTGTTGGGCGTCTTGCAAAGCATTAAGGTAGATAAGTCCCCAGGGCCTGATGGGATCTACACTAGAATACTGAGGGAGGCAAGGGAAGAAATTGCTGGGGCCTTGACAGAAATATTTGCATCCTCATTGGCTACAGGTGAGGTCCCAGAGGTCTGGAGAATAGCCAATGTTGTTCCTTTGTTTAAGAAGGGTGGCAAGGATAATCCAGGAATTTATAGGCCGGTGAGCCTTACGTCAGTGGTAGGGAAATTATTAGAGAGGATTCTTCGGGACAGGATTTACTCCCATTTGGAAACAAACGAACTTATCAGCGAGAGACAGCATGGTTTTGTGAAGGGGAGGTCGTGTCTTACTAATTTGATTGAGTTTTTAGAGGAAGTGACGAAGATGATTGATGAGGGAAGGGCGGAGGATGTTGTCTATGGACTTCAGTAAAGCCTTTGACAAGGTCCCGCATGGCAGACTGGTGCAAAAGGTGAAGTCACACGGGATCAGAGGTGAGCTGGCAAGATGGATACAGAACTGGCTCTGTCATAGAAGACAGAGAGTAACAGTGGATGGGAGTTTTTCTGAATGGAGGGGTGTGACTAGTGGTGTTCCGCAGGGATCAGTGCTGGGACCTTTGCTGTTTGTAGTATATATAAATGATTTGGAGGAAAATGTAGCATGTCTGATTAGTAAGTTTGCGGACGACACAAAGGTTGGTGGAGTTGCGGATAATAATGAGGATTGTCAGAGGATACAGCAGGATATAGATCGGTTGGAGACTTGGCAGGAGAAATGGCAGATGGAGTTTAATCTGGACAAATGTGAGGTAATGCATTTTGGAAGGTCTAATGCAGGTGGGAGGTATACAGTAAATGGCAGAACCCTTAGGAGTATTGACAGGCAGAGAGATCTGTGCGTACAGGTCCACAGGTCACTGAAAGTGGCAACGCAGTGGATAAGGTAGTCAAGAAGGCATATGGCATGCTTGCCTTCATCGGTCTGGGCATAGAGTATAAAAATTGGCAAGTCATGTTGCAGCTGTACAGAACCTTAGTTAGGCCACACTTAGAATATTGCGTGCAATTCTGGTCGCCACACTACCAGAAGGACGTGGAGGCTTTGGACAGGGTACAGAGAAGGTTTACCAGGATGTTGCCTGGTCTGGAGGGCATTAGCTATGAGGAGAGGTTGGAAGAACTCGGATTGTTTTCACTGGAACGACGGAGGTGGAGGGGCGACATGATAGACGTTTACAATGTTATGAGCGGCAGGGACAGAGTGGATAGTCAGAAGCTTTTTCCCAGTGTGGAAGAGTCAGTCACTAGGGGACATAGGTTTAAGGTGCGAGGGGCAAAGTTTAGAGGAGATGTGCAAGGCAAGTTTTTTAGACAGAGGGTGGTGAGTGCCTGGAACTTGCTGCCAGGGGAGGTGGTGGAAGCAGATACGATAGCGACGTTTAAGAGACATCTTGGCAAATACATGAATAGGATGGGAATAGAGGGATATGTGCCTTGGAAGTGCAGAATGTATAGTTTCGGCAGTCATCAAGATCGGCGCGGGCTTGGAGGGCCGAATAGCCTGTTCCTGTGCTGTACTGTTCTTTGTTCTTTGTCATTGATGAATCTGCTGAAGATGGTTGGGCCTAGGACACTACCCTGAGGAACTCCTGCAGTGATGTTCTGGAGCTCAGATGATTGACTTCCAACACCCGCAACCATCTTCCTTTGTGCTAGGTATGACTCCAACCAGCAGTGAGTTTTCCCCCCTTCCCATTGACATCAGTTTTGCGAGGGCTCCTCGGTCAAATCCTTCCTTGATGTCAAGGGCAGTCACTCTCGCCTCACCTCGAGTTCAGCTCTTTTGCCCATGTTTGAATCAAGTCTGTAATGAGGCTGAGTGGCTCTGGCAGAACCCAAACTGAGCGTCACTGAGCAGGTTATTGCTCAGAAAGTGCCACTTGATAGCACCGTCAATGACACCTTCCATCACTTTACTGATGATCGAGAGTCGACTGATGGGGCGGTAATTGGCCAGAATTAGTTGTCCTGTTTTTTTGTAGGCAGGCCATACCTGAGCATTTTCCACACTCTCGGGTAGATGCCACTGTTGTAGCTACACTGGAACAACATGGCCAATGACACAACTAGATGTGACACACACATCATCAGCAATATAGCCGGAATGTTGTCAGGACACATCAGCTAGTTGTGACACACACATTGTCAGGAATATAGCCGGAATGTTGTCAGGACACATCAGCTAGTTGTGACACACACATAGTCAGCAATATAGCTGGAATGTTGTCAGGACACATCAGCTAGTTGTGACACACACATTGTCAGGAATATAGCTGGAATGTTGTCAGGACACATCAGCTAGTTGTGACACACACATAGTCAGCAATATAGCCGGAATGTTGTCAGGACACATCAGCTGGTTGTTACACACACATCGTCAGCAATATAGCTGGAATGTTGTCAGGACACATTAGCGAGTTGTGACAGACGTCGTCAGCAATATAGAACAAAGAACAAACAACAGTACAGCACAGGAACAGGCCATTCGGCCCTCCAAGCCTGGGCCGCTCTTAATGCCTGCCTAAACTAAAAGCTTCTGCACTTCCAGGATCCGTATCCCTCTCTTCCCATCCTATTCATGTATTTGTCAAGATGCCTCTTAAACGTTTCTCTGGTATCTGCTTCCACCACCTCTCTCGGCAACAATTTCCAGGCACTCACCACCCTCTGTGTAAAGAACTTGTCTCGCACATCCCCTCAAAACTTTGGCCCTCTCACCTTAAACCTATGTCCCCTATTAACTGCAGAATGTGGGAGGTAAGTGTCGCCAAGAGTGTCCCTGCTGACTGCATTTGCGGGAAGTGCACCAAACTCCAGCTCCTCGAGAACCGCGTCAGGGAACTGGAGCTGGAGCTGGATGAACTTCGGATCATTCGGGAGGCGGAGGGGGTTATTGAGAGGAGTTATAGGGAGGTAGTCACACCTCAGGTAAAAGAAGTAGGTAGATGGGTTACCGTCAGGGGAAGGAGAGGGAACCAGCAGGCAGTGCAGGGATCCCCTGTGGCCGTTTCCCTCAACAACAGGTATACCATTTTGGATACTGTTGCGGGGGACGACTTACCAGGGGTAAGCAATGGGGTACAGGTATCTGGCACAGAGTCTGTCCCTGTTGCTCAGAAGGGAAGGGGGAAGAGGAGCAGAGCATTAGTCATTGGGGACTCCATAGTTAGAGGAACAGATAGGAGGTTCTGTGGGAACGAGAGAGACTCACGGTTGGTGTGTTGCCTCCCAGGTGCCAGGGTTCATGATGTCTCGGATCGTGTTTTTGGGATCCTTAAGGGGGAGGGGGAGCAGCCCCAAGTCGTGGTCCACATAGGCACCAACGACATAGGTAGGAAGAGAGATGGGGATTTAAGGCAGAAATTCAGGGAGCTAGGGTGGAAGCTTAGAGCGAGAACAAACAGAGTTGTTATCTCTGGGTTGTTGCCCGTGCCACGTGCTAGCGAAGCGAGGAATAGGGAGAGAGAGGAGTTGAACACGTGGCTGCAGGGATGGTGTAGGAGGGAGGGTTTTGGTTTCCTGGATAATTGGGGCTCTTTCTGGGGTAGGTGGGACCTCTACAAACAGGATGGTCTTCACCTGAACCAGAGGGGTACCAATATCCTGGGGGGGGGGGATTTGCTAGTGCTCTTCGGGGGGTTTAAACTAATTCAGCAGGGGAATGGGAACCAAAATTGTAGTTCCAGTGTACAGGCTGTTGAGAGTAGTGAGGTAGGGGAGAAGGTTACAGGGACGCAAGAGGGCACTGGCAAGCAAGAACTTGGTTTAAAGTGTGTCTACTTCAACGCCAGGAGCATCCGGAATAAGGTGGGTGAGCTTGCAGCATGGGTTGGTACCTGGGATCCTGATGTTGTGGCCATTTCAGAGACATGGGTAGAGCAGGGGCAGGAATGGATGTTGCAGGTTCCGGGATTTAGATGTTTCAGTAAGAACAGAGAAGAGGGTAAAAGAAGGGGGGGTGTGGCATTGTTAATCAAGGAGAGTATTACGGCGGCAGAAAGGACGTTTGAGGACTCGTCTACTGAGGTAGTATGGGCCGAGGTTAGAAACAGGAGAGGAGAGGTCACCCTGTTGGGAGTTTTCTATAGACCTCCGAATAGTTCCAGAGATGTAGAGGAAAGCATAGCGAAGATGATTCTCGACAGGAGCGAGAGTAACAGGGTAGTTGTTATGGGGGACTTTAACTTTCCAAATATTGACTGGAAATACTATAGTTCGAGTACTTTAGATGGGTCAGTTTTTGTCCAGTGTGTGCAGGAGGGTTTTCTGACACAGTATGTAGACAGGCCAACCAGGGGCGATGCCACATTGGATTTGGCACAGGGTAATGAACCCGGACAGGTGTTAGATTCAGATGTAGGTGAGCACTTTGGTGATAGTGATCACAATTCGGTTAGGTTTACCTTAGCGATGGGCAGGGACAGGTATATACCGCAGGGCAAGAATTATAGCTGGGGGAAAGGAAATTATGATGCGATTAGGCAAGATTTAGGATGCGTAGGATGGGGAAGGAAACTGCAGGGGATGGGAACAATCGAAATGTGGAGCTTATTCAGGGAGCAGCTATTGCGTGTCCTTGATAAGTATGTACCTGTCAGGCAGGGAGGAAGTTGTCGAGCGAGGGAGCTGTAGTTTACTAAAGAAGTTGAAGTGCTTGTCAAGAGGAAGAAGAAGGCTTATGTTAGGATGAGAGTGAAGGCTCAGTTAGGGCGCTTGAGAGTGACAAGCTAGCCAGGAAGGATCTAAAGGGAGAGCTAAGAAGAGCGAGGAGAGGACACGAGAAGTCATTGGCGGATAGGATCAAGGAAAACCCCAAGGCTTTCTATAGGTATATCAGGAATAAAAGAATGACTAGAGTTAGATTAGGGCCAATCAAGGATAGTAGTGGGAAGTTGTGTGTGGAATCAGAGGAGATAGGGGAAGCGTTGAATGAATATTTTTCGTCAGTATTTACAGTAGAGAAAGAAAATGTTGTCGAGGAGATTACTGAGTTACAGCCTGATGGGATTGAGGTTCACAAGGAGGAGGTGTTAGCAATTTTGGAAAGTGTGAAAATAGATCAGTCCCCAGGGCCAGATGGGATTTATCCTCGGATTCTCTGGGAAGCCAGGGAGGAGATTGCAGAGCCTTTGTCCTTGATCTTTATGTCGTCATTGTCGACAGGAATCGTGCCGGAAGACTGGAGGATAGCAAATGTTGTCCCCTTGTTCAAGAAGGGGAGTAGAGACAGCCCTGGTAATTATAGACCTGTGAGCCTTACTTTGCTTGTGGGTAAAATGTTGGAAAAGGTTATAAGAGACAGGATTTATAATCATCTTGAAAAGAATAAGTTCATTAGCGATAGTCAGCACGGTTTTGTGAAGGGTAGGTCGTGCCTCACAAACCTTATTGAGTTTTTCGAGAAGGTGACCAAACAGGTGGATGAGGGTAAAGCCGTGGATGTGGTGTATATGGATTTAAGTAAGGCGTTTGATAAGGTACCCCACGGTAGGCTATTGCAGAAAATACGGAAGTATGGGATTGAAGGTGATTTAGTGCTTTGGATCAGAAATTGGCTAGCTGAAAGAAGACAGAGGGTGGTGGTTGATGGCAAATGTTCATCCTGGAGTTTAGTTACTAGTGGTGTACCGCAAGGATCTGTTTTGGGGCCACTGCTGTTTGTCATTTTTATAAATGAGCTGGATGAGGGTGTAGAAGGGTGGGTTAGTAAATTTGCGGATGACACGAAGGTCGGTGGAGTTGTGGATAGTGCCGAAGGATGTTGTAGGTTACCGAGGGACATAGATAGGCTGCAGAGCTGGGCTGAGAGATGGCAAATGGAGTTTAATGCAGAAAAGTGTGAGGTGATTCACTTTGGAAGGAGTAACAGGAATGCAGAGTACTGGGCTAATGGGAAGATTCTTGGTAGTGTAGATGAGCATGGAGATCTTGGTGTCCAGGTACATAAATCCCTGAAAGTTGCCACCCAGGTTAATACGGCTGTTAAGAAGGCATATGGTGTGTTAGCTTTTATTAGTAGGGGGATCGAGTTTCGGAGCCACGAGGTCATGCTGCAGCTGTACAAAACTCTGGTGCGGCCGCACCTGGAGTATTGCGTGCAGTTCTGGTCACCGCATTATAGGAAGGATGTGGAAGCTATGGAAAGGGTGCAGAGGAGCTTTACTAGGATGTTGCCTGGTATGGAGGGAAGGTCTTATGAGGAAAGGCTGATGGACTTGAGGTTGTTTTCATTAGAGAGAAGGAGGAGGAGAGTTGACTTAATAGCGACATATAACATAATCAGAGGGTTACATAGGGTGGATAGTGAGGGCAAACACGAGGGGACGTAGCTTTAAGTTGAGGGGTGATAGATATAGGACAGATGTCAGAGGTAGTTTCTTTACTCAGAGAGTAGTAGGGGCGTGGAACGCCCTGCCTGCAACAGTAGTAGACTCGCCAACTTTAAGGGCATTTAAGTGGTCATTGGATAGACATATGGATGAAAATGGAATAGTGTAGGTCAGATGGTTTCACAGGTCGGCGCAACATCGAGGGCCGAAGGGCCTGTACTGCGCTGTAATGTTCTATGTTCTAACTGACTCTTCCACCCTGGGAAAAAGCTTCTGACTATCCACTCTGTCCATGCCGCTTGTAACTTTGTAAACCTCCATCATGTCGCCACTTCACCTCCGTCGTTCCAGTGAAAACAATCCGAGTTTTTCCAACCTCTCCTCATAGCTAATGCCCTCCAGACCAGGTAATATCCTGGTAAACCTCTTCTGTACCCTCTCCAAAGCCTCCACGTCCTTCTGGTAGTGTGGCGACCAGAATTGCACGCAATATTCTGAGTGTGGCCTAACTAAAGTTCTGTCCAGCTGCAGCATGACTTGCCAATTTTTATACTCTATGCCCCGACCGATGAAGGCAAGCATGCCGTATGCCTTCTTGACTACCTTATCCACCTGCATTGCCACTTTCAGTGACCTGTGGACCTGTACGCCCAGATCCCTCTGCCTGTCAATACTCCTAAGGGTTCTGCCATTTACTGTATACTCCCCACCTGCATTAGACCTTCCAAAATGCATTACCTCACATTTGTCCGGATTAAACTCCATCTGCCATTTCTCCGCCCAAGTCTCCAACCGATCTATATCCTGCTGTATCCTTTGACAATCCTCATCATTATCCGCAACTCCAGCAACCTTTGTGTCGTCCGCAAACTTACTAATCAGACCAGCTGCATTTTCCTCCAAATCATTTATATATACTACAAACAGCAAAGGTCCCAGCACTGAACCCTGCGGAACACCACTAGTCACACCCCTCCATTGAGAAAAACAGTCTGCCATGAGGGACCTTGTCAAAGGCTTTACTGAAGTCCATATAGATAACATCCGCTGCCCTTCCCTCATCAATCATCTTCGTCACTTCCTCAAAAAACTCAATCAAATTAGTGAGACACGACCTCCCCTTCACAAAACCATGCTGCCTCTTGCTAATAAGTCAATTTTTTTCCAAATGGGAGTAAATCCTGTCCCGAATAATCCTCTCTAACAATTTCCCTACCACTGACATAAGGCTCACCCGCCTATAATTTCCTGGATTATCCTTGCTACCCTTCTTAAACAAAGGAACAACTTTGGCTATTCTCCAATCCTCTGGGACCTCACCTGTAGCCAATGAGGATGCAAAGATTTCTGTCAAGACCCCAGCAATTTCTTCCCTTGCCTCTCTCAGTATTCTAGGGTAGATCCCATCAGGCCCTGGGGAGGTATCTACCTTAATGCTTTGCAAGACACCCAACACCTCCTCCTTTTTGATAATGAGATGACTGAGACTATCTGCACTCCCTTCCCTAGGCTCATCATCCACCAAGTCCTTCTCCTTGGTGAATACTGATGCAAAGTACTCACTTAGTACCTCGCCCATTTCCTCTGGCTCCACGCATAGATTCCCATCTCTGTCCTTGAGTGGGCCAACCCTTTCCCTGGTTACCCTCTTGCTCTTTATATACGTATAAAAAGCCTTGGGATTATCCTTAATCCTGTTTGCCAATGACTTCTCATAACCCCTATTCGCCCTTCTGACACCTTGCTTAAGTTCCTTCCTGCTGTCTTTATATTCCTCAAGGGATTCATCTGTTGTCAGGATACATCAGCTGGTTCTGACACACACGTCCTCAGCAATATAGCCGGAATGTTGTCCGGGCCCATAGTCTTTGCCGTATCCAGTTCCTTGAGCAGCAAATTATCATGTGAAGTGAATTGAATTGGCTGAAGACTGGCAATGAGCTGCTGGAGACCTCAGCAGGAGGCTGTGATGTATCATATGCTGTGTGCCTCTGTTTAAAGATGGTTAGAAATGCTTCAGCCCAGTCTCTGGCATTGATGCACTGGGCTCCTCATTACTGAGGATGGGGATATTGGTCGAGCCGCCTCCTCCTGTTAGTTGATCCCAATAGCAGCAGCTTTGAAACAGGGTCGAACCCCCAGCTTCATGATAATGGTAGAGTGAGGGATACGCCGGGCCATGAGTTAACAGACTGTAGTCGAGTACAATTCTGCTGCTGCTGATGGCCCACGACACCTCATGGATGCCCATTATAAGCTGCTAGATCAGTTCTGAATCTATCCCATTTCGCAAGGTGGTAGCAGCACACAACACGATGGAGGACGTCCTCAGTGTACAGACAGGACCTCACCTCCACAAGGACTGTGAGATGGCCACTCCCAGCAATACTGTCATGGACCGATACATCTGTGAGAGGTAGATTGGTCAGGACGAGGCCAAGTAGCTTTTCCCCTCATGTTGGTTCTCTCATCCTCTGCTGCATGCCCAATCTGGCAGCTATGTCCTTCAGGACTCGGCCAGTAGTACCGAGCCACATGGTGATTCCGATTGATGTCTCCTATCCAGTGTAAATTCCATGTTCCCCTCAGTAGAAATTTCTCCCAGTGTTGTTCAATATGGAGGAGTATTGAATTATAAGCAGAGTGAGGGTGGGAGGTGGCAATCAGCAGAATGTGTCCTTGACCATGTTTGACCTGATACCGTGAGACTTCATGGGGTCTTCATTCAATGTTAAAGATGAGTCCGTCCCGACTGTATACAAAGTTATGTCCACATCTAGTGGCTCTGTCCTGCCAGTGGGACAGGGCAGGTTGGTGATGGAGGTGGCTGGGACATTTTCTTCAACATACTACTTGGTCAGTCTGATGGGACACGCTGTTGCTTGACTTGTATGTGGGAACACAAAAGTCCGAGTGTATCAGGCCTGTGTCCTCAGTACCTTGCTCTACGGCAGCGAGGCCTGGACAACGTATGCCAGCCAAGAGTGACGTCTCAATTCATTCCATCTTCGCTGTCTTCGGAGAATACTTGGCATCAGGTGGCAGGACTATATCTCCAACACAGAAGTCCTTGAAGCGGCCAACACCCCCAGCTTATACACACTACTGAGTCAGCGGCGCTTGAGATGGCTTGGCCATGTGAGCCGCATGGAAGATGGCAGGATCCCCAAAGACACATTGTACAGCGAGCTCGCCACTGGTATCAGACCCACCGGCCGTCCATGTCTCCGTTATAAAGACGTCTGCAAACGCGACATGAAATCGTGTGACATTGATCACAAGTCGTGGGAGTCAGTTGCCAGCATTCGCCAGAGCTGGCGGGCAGCCATAAAGACAGGGCTAAATTGTGGCGAGTCGAAGAGACTTAGTAGTTGGCAGGAAAAAAGACAGAGGCGCAAGGGGAGAGCCAACTGTGCAACAGCCCCGACAAACAAATTTCTCTGCAGCACCTGTGCAAGAGCCTGTCACTCCAGAATTGGCCTTTATAGCCACTCCAGGCGCTGCTTCACAAACCACTGACCACCTCCAGGCGCGTATCCATTGTCTCTCGAGATAAGGAGGCCCAAAAGAAAAAAGAAAAGAAGAATGTGGGAAAGTTCTCCCAATTTTGGCACAGGACCTTAGTAAAGATGAAGTCACAGGTTCGACTGCATCAACTCGCGAACTTGCTAATCCGCCTTTGACAGCTTCTTCTAAACCCGCCACCTCTACCTCCCAGAAGGACAAGGGCAGTAGACAGATGGAAACACTACCACCTGCAAGTTCCCCTCCAAGTCACACACCATCCTGACTTGGAACTATATCGCCATTCCTTCACTGTCACTGGGTCAAAACCCTGCAACTCCCTTCCTAACAGCACTGTGGGTGTACCTACCCACATGGACTGCAGCAGTTCAAGAAGGCAGCTCACCACCACCTTCTCAAGGGCTATTAGGGATGGGCAATAAATGGTGGATTTGCACATCACATGAACAAATTAAAAAAATGTGTATCAGCAAAAAACAATGGTCCTGGAGAGAGTGGGGGAAATGGGGGGAACTACCTCAAATCCCTCTAAAGCAATGGTCCTGGAGAGAGTGGGGAGAGTGGGGGGAACTACCTCAAATCCCTCTAAAGCAATGGTCCTGGAGAGAGTGGGGAGAGTGGGGGGAACTACCTCAAATCCCTCTCAACCAATGGTCCTGGAGAGAGCGGGGAGAGTGGGGGAACTACCTCAAATCCCTCTCAACCAATGGTCCTGGAGAGAGTGGGGGAAGTTGGGGAAAGTACCTCAAATCCCTCTAAAGCAATGGTCCTGGAGAGAGTGGGGGAAGTGGGGGAAACTACCTCAAATCCCTCTAAAGCAATGGTCCTGCAAAGAGTTGGGGAAAGGGAGGAACGACCAAAAATCCCTCGTAACCTCGTAAATAAAGAAATTGTTTATCAGCAAAAATCAATGGTCCTGGAGAGGGTGGCAGAAGGAGGGGGGAGCTACCTCAAATCCATTGTACACCAATGGTCCTGGGGAGAGTGGAGGAATGGGGGGTGGGGGGAACTATCACAAATACATCTGGATTACCTGTGACTGGGAGGGAGCTGAGTGATCACATCTGGATTACCTGCGACTGGGAGGGATCTGAATGATCACAGCTGGATTAGCTGAGACTGGAAGTGAGATGAGCGATCACAGCTGGATTACTTGAGACTGGGAGGGAGCTGAGTGATCACAGCTGGATTACCTGTGACTGGGAGGGAGCTGAGTGATCACATCTGGATTACCTGCGACTGGGAGGGATCTGAATAATCACAGCTGGATTAGCTGAGACTGGGAGGGAGCTGAGTGATCACAGCTGGATTACCTGTGACTGGGAGGGAGCTGAGTGATCACAGCTGGATTACCTGCGACTGGGAGGGATCTGAATGATCACAGCTGGATTAGCTGAGACTGGAAGTGAGATGAGCAATCACAGCTGGATTACTTGAGACTGGGAGGGAGCTGAGTGATCACAGCTGGATTACCAGAACTGCAAGGGAGCTGAGTGGTGACAGCTTGATTACCTGTAACTGGGAGGGAGCTGGGTGTTCAAAGCTGGATTACCTGAGACTGGGATGGAGCAGAGTGATTACAGCTGGATTACCTGAGACTGGCAGGCAGCTGAGTGTTCACAGCTGGATTAACGGAGACTGGGAGGGAGCTGAGTGTTCCCAGCTGGAATATCTGAAACTGGGAGGGAGCTGAGTGATCATAGCTGGATTACCTGAAACTGGGAGGCAGCTGAGTGTTTACAGCTGGATTACCTGAGACTGGGAGGGTTCTGAGTGATCACAGCTGGATTACCTGAGACTGGGGCGGAGCTTAGTGATCACAGCTGGATTACCTGAAACTGGGAGGCAGCTGAGTGTTCACAGCTGGATTAACGGAGACTGGGAGGGAGCTGAGTGTTCCCAGCTGGAATATCTGAAACTGGGAGGGAGCTGAGTGATCATAGCTGGATTACCTGAAACTGGGAGGCAGCTGAGTGATCACAACTGTCTTACCTGAGACTGGGAGGGTTCTGAGTGATCACAGCTGGATTACCTGAGACTGGGGCGGAGCTTAGTGATCACAGCTGGATTACCTGAAACTGGGAGGCAGCTGAGTGTTCACAGCTGGATTAACGGAGACTGGGAGGGAGCTGAGTGTTCCCAGCTGGAATATCTGAAACTGGGAGGGATCTGAGTGATCATAGCTGGATTACCTGAGACTGGCAGGCAGCTGAGTGTTCACAGCTGGATTAGCTGAGACTGGGAGGCAGCTGAGTGTTCACAGCTGGATTAGCTGAGACTGGGAGGGAGCTGAGTGATCACCACTGGATTACCTGAGACTGGGAGGGAGCTGAGTGATCACAGCTGGATTACCTGAGACTGGGAGTGAGATGAGTGTTCACAGCTGGATTACCTGAGACTGGGAGTGAGATGAGTGTTCACAGCTGGATTACCTGAGACTGGGAGGGAGCTGAGTGATCACAGCTGGATTACCTGAGACTGGGAGGCAGCTGAGTGTTCACAGCTGGATTAGCTGAGACTGGGAGGGAGCTGAGTGATCACAGCTGGATTACCTGAGACTGAGAGGGAGTTGAGTGATCACAGCTGGATTACCTGAGACTGAGAGGGAGTTGAGTGATCACAGCTGGATTACCTGAGACTGGGAGGCAGCAGAGTGATCACAGCTGGATTACCTGAGACTGGGAGTGATATGAGTGTTCACAGCTGGATTACCTGAGACTGGGAGGCAGCTGAGTGATCACCACTGGATTACCTGAGACTGAGAGGGAGTTGAGTGATCACAGCTGGATTACCTGAGACTGGGAGGCAGCAGAGTGATCACAGCTGGATTACCTGAGACTGGGAGTGATATGAGTGTTCACAGCTGGATTACCTGAGACTGGGAGGGAGCTGAGTGTTCACAGCTGGATTACCTGAGACTGGGAGGGAGCTGAGTGATCACAGCTGGATTACCTGAGACTGGGAGACAGCTGAGTGTTCACAGCTGGATTAGCTGAGACTGGGAGGGAGCTGAGTGATCACCACTGGATTATCTGAGACTGGGAGGCAGCTGAGTGTTCACAGCTGGAATATTTTAGGTTGGGAGGGACTGAGTGTTCGCAGATGGATTAACTGAGATTTAGTAGGATCAGAGTGTTCACAGCTGGATTACCTGTGACTGGGAGGAGCTGAGCGATCACAGCTGGAATACCTGGGATTGGGAGGCAGCTGGATATTCGCAGCTGGATTACCTGAGACTGGGAGGGAGCTGAGTGTTCCCAGCTGGGTTACCTGAGACTGCGAGGGAGCTGAGTGTTCACAGCTGGATTAGCTGAGACTGGGAGGGAGCTGAGTGATCACAGCTGTATTACCTGAGACTGGGAGGATGCTGAGTGATCACAGCTGGATTACCTGAGACTGGGAGGGAGCTGAGTGATCACAGCTGGATTACCTGAGACTGGGAGGGAGCTGAGTGATCACAGCTGTATTACCTGAGACTGGGAGGGAGCTGAGTGATCACAGCTGTATTACCTGAGACTGGGAGGGAGCTGAGTATTCACCACTGGATTACCTGAGACTGCGAGGGAGCTGAGTGTTCACAGCTGGATTACCTGAGACTGGGAAGGAGCTGAGTGATCACAGCTGGATTACCTGTGACTGTGAGGGAGCTGAGTGTTCACAGCTGGATTACCTGAGACTGGGAAGGAGCTGAGTGATCACAGCTGGATTACCTGAGACTGGAAGGGAGCTGAGTGATCAGAGCGGGATTACCTGAGACTGGGAAGGAGCTGAGTGATCACAGCTGGATTACCTGAGACTGGGAGGGAGCTGAGTGATCACAGCTGGATTACCTGAGACTGGGAGGGAGCTGAGTGTTCACAGCTGGATTACCTGAGACTGCGAGGGAGCTGAGTGATCACAGCTGGATTACCTGAGACTGCGAGGGAGCTGAGTGTTCACCACTGGATTACCTGAGACTGCGAGGGAGCTGAGTGATCACAGCTGGATTACCTGAGACTGCGAGGGAGCTGAGTGTTCACCACTGGATTACCTGAGACTGCGAGGGAGCTGAGTGATCACAGCTGGATTACCTCAGACTGGGTGGGAGCTGAGTGTTCACCACTGGATTACCTGAGACTGGGAGTGAGCTGAGTGATCACAGCTGGATTACCTGAGACTGGGAGGGAGCTGAGTGATCACAGCTGGATTACCTGAGACTGGGAGGGAGCTGAGTGATCACAGCTGGATTACCTGTGACTGTGAGGGAGCTGAGTGTTCACAGCTGGATTACCTGAGACTGGGAAGGAGCTGAGTGATCACAGCTGGATTACCTGAGACTGGAAGGGAGCTGAGTGATCAGAGCGGGATTACCTGAGACTGGGAAGGAGCTGAGTGATCACAGCTGGATTACCTGAGACTGCGAGGGAGCTGAGTGTTCACAGCTGGATTACCTGAGACTGGGAAGGAGCTGAGTGATCACAGCTGGATTACCTGAGACTGGGAGGGAGCTGAGTGATCACAGCTGGATTACCTGAGACTGCGAGGGAGCTGAGTGTTCACCACTGGATTACCTGAGACTGGGAGGGAGCTGAGTGATCACAGCTGGATTACCTGAGACTGCGAGGGAGCTGAGTGATCACAGCTGGATTACCTGAGACTGGGAGGGAGCTGAGTGTTCACCACTGGATTACCTGAGACTGCGAGGGAGCTGAGTGATCACAGCTGGATTACCTGAGACTGGCAGGGAGCTGAGTGTTCACCACTGGATTACCTGAGACTGCGAGGGAGCTGAGTGATCACAGCTGGATTACCTCAGACTGGGTGGGAGCTGAGTGTTCACCACTGGATTACCTGAGACTGCGAGGGAGCTGAGTGATCACAGCTGGATTACCTCAGACTGGGAGGGAGCTGAGTGATCACAGCTGGATTACCTGAGACTGGGAGGGAGCTGAGTGATCACAGCTGGATTACCTGAGACTGGGAGGGAGCTGAGTGATCACAGCTGGATTACCTGAGACTGGGAGGGGGCTGAGTGTTCACAGCTGGATTACCTGTGACTGCGAGGCAGCTGAGTGTTTACAGCTGGATTACCTGTGACTGCGAGGCAGCTGAGTGATCACAGCTGGATTACCTGAGACTGCGAGGGAGCTGAGTGATCACAGCTGGATTACCTGAGACTGGGAGGGAGCTGAGTGTTCACCACTGGATTACCTGAGACTGCGAGGGAGCTGAGTGATCACAGCTGGATTACCTGAGACTGGGAGGGAGCTGAGTGTTCACCACTGGATTACCTGAGACTGCGAGGGAGCTGAGTGATCACAGCTGGATTACCTCAGACTGGGTGGGAGCTGAGTGTTCACCACTGGATTACCTGAGACTGCGAGGGAGCTGAGTGATCACAGCTGGATTACCTCAGACTGGGAGGGAGCTGAGTGATCACAGCTGGATTACCTGAGACTGGGAGGGAGCTGAGTGATCACAGCTGGATTACCTGAGACTGGGAGGGAGCTGAGTGATCACAGCTGGATTACCTGAGACTGGGAGGGGGCTGAGTGTTCACAGCTGGATTACCTGTGACTGCGAGGCAGCTGAGTGTTTACAGCTGGATTACCTGAGACTGCGGGGCAGCTGAGTGATCACAGCTGGATTACCTGTGACTGCGAGGCAGCTGAGTGTTTACAGCTGGATTACCTGAGACTGCGAGGCAGCTGAGTGTTTACAGCTGGATTACCTGAGACTGGGAGGGAGCTGAGTGATCACTGCTGGATTACCTGAGACTGGGAGGGAGCTGAGTGATTACAGCTGGATTACCTGTGCCTGCGAGGCAGCTGAGTGTTTACAGCTGGATTACCTGAGACTGGGAGGCAGCTGAGTGATCACAGCTGGATTACCTGCGACTGCGAGGCAGCTGAGTGTTTACAGCTGGATTACCTGAGACTGCGAGGCAGCTGAGTGATCACAGCTGGATTACCTGTGACTGCGAGGCAGCTGAGTGTTTACAGCTGGATTACCTGAGACTGCGAGGCAGCTGAGTGATCACAGCTGGATTACCTGAGACTGCGAGGCAGCTGAGTGATCACAGCTGGATTACCTGTGACTGCGAGGCAGCTGAGTGTTTACAGCTGGATTACCTGAGACTGCGAGGGAGCTGAGTGATCACAGCTGGATTACCTCAGACTGGGAGGGAGCTGAGTGATCACAGCTGGATTACCTGAGACTGGGAGGGAGCTGAGTGATCACAGCTGGATTACCTGAGACTGGGAGGGAGCTGAGTGATCACAGCTGGATTACCTGAGACTGGGAGGGGGCTGAGTGTTCACAGCTGGATTACCTGAGACTGGGAGGGAGCTGAGTGATCACAGCTGGATTACCTGTGACTGCGAGGCAGCTGAGTGTTTACAGCTGGATTACCTGAGACTGCGGGGCAGCTGAGTGATCACAGCTGGATTACCTGTGACTGCGAGGCAGCTGAGTGTTTACAGCTGGATTACCTGAGACTGCGAGGCAGCTGAGTGTTTACAGCTGGATTACCTGAGACTGGGAGGGAGCTGAGTGATCACTGCTGGATTACCTGAGACTGGGAGGGAGCTGAGTGATTACAGCTGGATTACCTGTGCCTGCGAGGCAGCTGAGTGTTTACAGCTGGATTACCTGAGACTGGGAGGCAGCTGAGTGATCACAGCTGGATTACCTGCGACTGCGAGGCAGCTGAGTGTTTACAGCTGGATTACCTGAGACTGCGAGGCAGCTGAGTGATCACAGCTGGATTACCTGTGACTGCGAGGCAGCTGAGTGTTTACAGCTGGATTACCTGAGACTGCGAGGCAGCTGAGTGATCACAGCTGGATTACCTGAGACTGCGAGGCAGCTGAGTGATCACAGCTGGATTACCTGTGACTGCGAGGCAGCTGAGTGTTTACAGCTGGATTACCTGAGATTGCGAGGCAGCTGAGTGATCACAGCTGGATTACCTGTGACTGCGAGGCAGCTGAGTGTTTACAGCTGGATTACCTGAGACTGCGAGGCAGCTGAGTGATCACAGCTGGATTACCTGTGACTGCGAGGCAGCTGAGCGTTTACAGCTGGATTACCTGAGACTGCGAGGCAGCTGAGTGATCACAGCTGGATTACCTGTGACTGCGAGGCAGCTGAGTGTTTACAGCTGGATTACCTGAGGCAGCTTCTGCCTGTCTGTTCTTGCGTTTTTGCCAGTCCATGAGTAGCCCATTCCAGGGAGCACAGAAAATGCCAAACAGCTGTGTGAAAGCGAAGCCATTTGTCGCACTGCTGACTGAAGGAGAAAGTTAAAGTTATATACATGAAGAAAGAATGGAGACAAAGAGAGACAGACACACGGGGTGGAATACCGAGTCATAGAAATGGTAAATGAGATCACACCAAACATCCCTTTGCTGCATTGTCCAATCTCATAAGTGTTGCTTTTCCCGAAATGAAGATTCAGATCCCAGTGTTGGTGTCGATTGGGATACATGTCTCGCGGAGGATTGGGTTACCTGACTCGGGTGGATTAGGATACATGTCTCGGGGAGGATTGGGTTACCTGACTCAGGGTGGATTAGGATACATGTCTCAGGGAGGATTGGGTTTCGTGACTCATGGTGGATTGGGATACATGTCTCAGGGAGGATTGGGTTACCTGACTCAGGGTGGATTGGGATACATGTCTCGGGGCGGATTGGGTTACATGTCTCAGGGAGGATTGGGTTACATGACTCAGGGAGGATTGGGTTACATGACTCATGGTGGATTGGGATACATATCTCAGCGAGGATTGGGTTACCTGACTCATGGTGGATTGGGATACATATCTCAGCGAGGATTGGGTTACCTGACTCATGGTGGATTGGGATACATGTCTCAGGGAGGATTGGGTTACCTGACTCATGGTGGATTGGGATACATGTCTCAGCGAGGATTGGGTTACCTGACTCATGGTGGATTGGGATACATGTCTCAGCGAGGATTGGGTTACCTGACTCAGGGTGGATTAGGATACATGTCTCGGGGAGGATTGGGTTACCTGACTCAGGGAGGATTGGGATACATGTCTTGGGGAGGATTGGGTTACGTTACTCAAGGAGCATTGGGATACATGTCTCGGGGAGGAATGGGTTATGTTACTCAGGGAGGATTGGGATACATGTCTCGGGGAGGAATGGGTTATGTTACTCAGGGTGGATTGGGATACATGTCCCGGGGAGAATTGGGTTACCTGACTCAGAGTGGATTGGGATACATGACTCGGGGAGGATTGTGTTGCCTGACTGAGGGTGGATTGGGATACATGTCTCGGGGAGGATTGGGTGACGTTACTCAGGGTGGATTGGGATACATGTCTCGGGGAGGAATGGGTTACCTGACTCAGGGTGGATTGGGATACATGTCTTGGAGAGGTTTGGGTACCTGACTCAGGGTGGATTGGGATACATGTCCCGGGGAGAATTGGGTTACCTGACTCAGAGTGGATTGGGATACATGTCCCGGGGAGAATTGGGTTACCTGACTCAGAGTGGATTGGGATACATGTCTCGGGGAGGATTGGGTTACGTTACTCAGGGAGGATTGGGATACACGTCTCGCGGAGGATTGGGGTACCTGACTCAGTGTGGATCGGGATATATGTCTCGGGTAGGATTGGATTACTTTAGTCAGGGTGGATTGGTTTAAATGTCTCGGGGAGGATTGGTTTGCCTGACTCAGGGTGGATTGGGATACATGACTCGGGGAGGATTGTGTTGCCTGACTGAGGGTGGATTGGGATACATGTCCCGGGGAGGATTGGGTGACGTTACTCAGGGTGGATTGGGATACATGTCTCGGGGAGGATTGGGTTACCTGACTCAGAGTGGATTGGGATACATGTCTCGGGGAGGATTGGTTTGCCTGACTGAGGGTGGATTGGGATACATGTCCCGGGGAGGATTGGGTTACCTGACTCAGAGTGGATTGGGATACATGACTCGGGGAGGATTGGTTTGCCTGACTGAGGGTGGATTGGGATACATGTCCCGGGGAGGATTGGGTGACGTTGCTCAGGGTGGATTGGGATACATGTCTCGGGGAGGATTGGGTTACCTGACTCAGGGTGGATTGGGATACATGTCCCGGGGAGAACTGGGTTACCTGACTCAGAGTGGATTGGGATACATGTCTCGGGGAGGATTGGGTTACGTTACTCAGGGAGGACTGGGATACATGTCTTGGGGAGGATTGGGTTACCTGACTCTGGGTAGATTGGGATACATGTCTCACGGAGGATTGGGGTACCTGACTCAGTGTGGATCGGGATATATGTCTCCGGGAGGATTGGGTTACCTGACTCAGGGTGGATTGGGATCCATGTCTCGCGGAGGATTGGGTTACGTTACTCGGGGAGGATTGGGATACATGTCTCGGGGAGGATTGTGTTACTTGATTCTGGGTGGATTGGGATACATGTCTCGGGGAGTATTGGGTGACGTTACTCAGGGTAGATTGGGATACATGTTCCGGCGAGGATTGGGTTACGTTACTCAGGGTAGATTGGGATACATGTTCCGGGGAGGATTGGGTTACCTGACTCAGGGTGGATTGGGATACATGTCTCGGGACGGATTGGGTTACGTTACTCAGGGTGGATTGGGAGACATGTCTCGCTGAGGATTGGGATACATGTCTCAGGGAGGATTGGGAAACATATATAGGGGTGGATTGGGTGATGTTACTCAGGGTGGATTGGGATACATGTCTCGGGGAGGATTGGGCTACCTGACGCAAGGTGGATTGGGATACATGTCTCGGGGAGGATTGGGTTACCTGACTCAGGGTGGATTGGGTAACCTGACTCAGGGTGGATTGGGTAACATGTCTCGGGGTGGATTGGGTTACCTGACTCAGGCTGGATTGGGATACATGTCTCGGGGAGGATTGGGTGACGTTACTCAGGGTGGATTGGGATACATGTCTCGGGGAGGATTGGGTGACGTTACTCAGGGTGGATTGGGATACATGTCTCGGGGAGGATTGGTTTACCTGACTCAGGGTGAATTGGATTACCTGACTCAGGGAGGATTGGGTTACGTTACTCAAGGAGGATTGGGATACATGTCTCGGGGAGGATTGGGGTACAGTCTCAGTGTGGATTGGGGTACAGGTCTCAGTGTGGCTTGGGATACAGGTCTCAGTGTGGCTTGGGATACAGGTCTCAGTGTGGCTTGGGATACAGGTCTCAGTGTGGCTTGGGATACAGGTCTCAGTGTGGCTTGGGATACAGGTCTCAGTGTGGCTTGGGATACAGGTCTCAGTGTGGCTTGGGATACAGGTCTCAGTGTGGCTTGGGATACAGGTCTCAGTGTGGCTTGGGATACAGGTCTCAGTGTGGCTTGGGATACAGGTCTCAGTGTGGCTTGGGATACAGGTCTCAGTGTGGCTTGGGATACAGGTCTCAGTGTGGCTTGGGATACAGGTCTCAGTGTGGCTTGGGATACAGGTCTCAGTGTGGCTTGGGATACAGGTCTCAGTGTGGCTTGGGATACAGGTCTCAGTGTGGCTTGGGATACAGGTCTCAGTGTGGCTTGGGATACAGGTCTCAGTGTGGAGGGAGATACAGGTCTCAGTGTGGATTGGGGTACAGGTCTCAGTGTGGATTGGGGTACAGGTCTCAGTGTGGATTGGGGTACAGGTCTCAGTGTGGATTGGGGTACAGGTCTCAGTGTGGATTGGGGTACAGGTCTCAGTGTGGATTGGGGTACAGGTCTCAGTGTGGATTGGGGTACAGGTCTCAGTGTGGATTGGGGTACAGGTCTCAGTGTGGATTGGGGTACAGGTCTCAGTGTGGATTGGGGTACAGGTCTCAGTGTGGATTGGGGTACAGGTCTCAGTGTGGATTGGGGTACAGGTCTCAGTGTGGATTGGGGTACAGGTCTCAGTGTGGATTGGGGTACAGGTCTCAGTGTGGATTGGGGTACAGGTCTCAGTGTGGATTGGGGTACAGGTCTCAGTGTGGATTGGGGTACAGGTCTCAGTGTGGATTGGGGTACAGGTCTCAGTGTGGATTGGGGTACAGGTCTCAGTGTGGCTTGGGATACAGGTCTCAGTGTGGCTTGGGATACAGGTCTCAGTGTGGAGGGAGATACAGGTCTCAGTGTGGAGGGAGATACAGGTCTCAGTGTGGAGGGAGATACAGGTCTCAGTGTGGAGGGAGATACAGGTCTCAGTGTGGAGTGTGATACAGGTCTCAGTGTGGAGTGTGATACAGGTCTCAGTGTGGATTGGGGTACAGGTCTCAGTGTGGATTGGGGTACAGGTCTCAGTGTGGATTGGGGTACAGGTCTCAGTGTGGATTGGGGTACAGGTCTCAGTGTGGCTTGGGATACAGGTCTCAGTGTGGCTTGGGATACAGGTCTCAGTGTGGCTTGGGATACAGGTCTCAGTGTGGAGTGTGATACAGGTCTCAGTGTGGAGTGTGATACAGGTCTCAATGTGGATTGGGATAGGGGGCTCGGTGTGGGTTGTGATATGGTCTCGGAGCAGATTTAGATAGAGGTAAATACACAGATAGGAAGCAAAAGAAAAACTAGAAAGTTAGATGTATAGACAGACAGACACATACAAAGACACAGACAGGCGGTCAGAGAGACATACAGACAGGCAGACACAGAGGAAAACTGACAGGCCATTAGACAGAGACTCGCACAGGCAGACAGACACAAAGACCCCCCCGTCATCTCCCCCTCATGTCTCTCTGTCCCATTATCCACCCTCCTCTACTCTCGCCCTCAATTGTGCTCTCCCTTTCTCTCCTGCCCTCTCTCCGCCAACCGTCGCCCTTTTCCTCTCTCCCTTCTCTCCTCTTTCCCACTTCTGCTCGCTCTCTCCCCCTGCTCTCCCACAATCTCTCTCCATCTGGTCTCCCCAGTCTCTGTCCTCCCACTCTCTTCCCCACTCTCATTCCGCCATGCTCTTCCCTTGCTTTCTCCCCACACTCTGTGACTCCCTCTCCCATCTCACCCTCACTCATAATGTCTGTCTCACGTTCCCTCCAATCCTCGTTCATTGGTGTCATTGCCTTCCCAGAAGGTTGACTGTCGTGGATCTCCTCCTCAGTCTGTCCTGTGCTACAAAGAACAAAGAAAATTACAGCACAGGAACAGGCCCTTCGGCCCTCCAAGCCTGCGCCGATCCAGATCCTCTATCTAAACATGTCGCCTATTTTCTAAGGGTCTGTATCTCTTTTCTTCCTGCCCATTCATGTATCTGTCTAGATACATCTTAAAAGACGCCATCGTGCCCGCATCTACCACCTCCGCTGGCAACGCGTTCCAGGCACCCACCACCCTCTGCGTAAAGAACTTTCCACGCATATCCCCCCTAAACTTTTCCCCTTTCACTTTGAACTCGTGTCCTCTAGTAATTGAATCCCCCACTCTGGGAAAAAGCCTCTTGCTATCCACCCTGTCTATACCTCTCATGATTTTGTACACCTCAATCAGGTCCCCCCTCAACCTCCGTCTTTCTAATGAAAATAATCCTAATCTACTCAACCTCTCTTCATAGCTAGCGCCCTCCATACCAGGCAACATCCTGGTGAACCTCCTCTGCACCCTCTCCAAAGCATCCACATCCTTTTGGTAATGTGGCGACCAGAACTGCACGCAGTATTCCAAATGTGGCCGAACCAAAGTCCTATACAACTGTAACATGACCTGTAAACTCTTGTACTGAATACCCCGTCCGATGAAGGAAAGCATGCCGTATGCCTTCTTGACCACTCTATTTACCTGCATTGCCACCTTCAGGGAACAATGGACCTGAACACCCAAATCTCTCTGCACATCAATTTTCCCCAGGACTTTTCCATTTACTGTATAGTTCACTCTTGAATTGGATCTTCCAAAATGCATCACCTCGCATTTGCCCAGATTGAACTCCATCTGCCATTTCTCTGCCCAACTCTCCAATCTATCTATAGTCTGCTGTATTCTCTGACAGTCCCCTTCACTATCTGCTACTCCACCAATCTTAGTGTCGTCTGCAAACTTGCTAATCAGTCCACCTATACTTTCCTCCAAATCATTAATATATATCACAAACAACAGTGGTCCCAGCACGGATCCCTGTGGAACACCACTGGTCACACGTCTCCATTTTGAGAAACTCCCTTCCACTGCTACTCTCTGTCTCCTGTTGCCCAGCCAGTTCTTTACCCATCTAGCTAGTACACCTTGGACCCCATGCGCCTTCACTTTCTCCATCAGCCTGCCATGGGGAACCTTATCAAACGCCTTACTGAAGTCCATGTATATGACATCGACAGCCCTTCCCTCATCAATCAACTTTGTCACTTCCTCAAAGAATTCTATTAAGTTGGTAAGACATGACCTTCCCTGCACAAAACCATGTTGCCTATCACTGATAAGCCCATTTTCTTCCAAATGGGAATAGATCCTATCCCTCAGTATCTTCTCCAGCAGCTTCCCTACCACTGACGTCAGGCTCACCGGTCTATAATTACCTGGATTATCCCTGCTACCCTTCTTAAACAAGGGGACAACATTAGCAATTCTCCAGTCCTCCGGGACCTAACCCGTGTTTAAGGATGCTGCAAAGATATCTGTTAAGGCCCCAGCTATTTCCTCTCTCGCTTCCCTCAGTAACCTGGGATAGATCCCATCCGGACCTGGGGACTTGTCCACCTTAATGCCCTTTAGAATACCCAACACTTCCTTCCTCCTTATGCCGACTTGACCTAGAGTAATCAAACATCTGTTCCTAACCTCAACATCCGTCATGTCCCTCTCCTCGGTGAATACCGATGCAAAGTACTCGTTTAGAATCTCACCCATTTTCTCTGACTCCAAGCATAACATTCCTCCTTTGTCCTTTAGTGGGCCAATCCTTTCTCTAGTTACCCTCTTTCTCCTTATATATGAATAAAAGGCTTTGGGATTTTCTTTAACCCTGTTTGCTAAAGATATTTCATGACCCCTTTTAGCACTCTTAATTCCTCGTTTCAGATTGGTCCTACATTCCTTCGTCTTTCATCAGCCGCCTAGACCTTATGTATGCTTCCTTTTTCCTCTTAGCTAGTCTCACAATTTCACCTGTCATCCATGGTTCCCTAATCTTGCCATTTCTATCCCTCATTTTCACAGGAACATGTCTCTCCTGCACGCTAATCAACCTCTCTTTAAAAGCCTCCCACATATCACATGTGGATTTACCTTCAAACAGCTGCTCCCAATCTACATTCCCCAGCTCCTGCCGAATTTTGGTATAGTTGGCCTTCCCCCAATTTAGCACTCTTCCTTTAGGACCACTCTCGTCTTTGTCCATGAGTATTTTAAAGCTTACGGAATTGTGATCACTATTCCCAAAGTAGTCCCCTACTGAAACTTCAAACACCTGGCCGGGCTCATTCCCCAACACCAGGTCCAGTATGGCCCCTTCCCGAGTTGGACTATTTACATACTGCTCTAGAAAACCCTCCTGGATGCTCCTTACAAATTCTGCTCCATCTAGACCTCTAACACTAAGTGAATCCCAGTCAATGTTGGGAAAATTAAAATCTCCTATCACCACCACCCTGTTGCTCCTACATCTTTCTATAATCTGTTTACATATTTGTACCTCTATCTCACGCTCGCTGTTGGGAGGCCTGTAGTACAGCCCCAACATTGTTACCGCACCCTTCCTATTTCTGAGTTCTGTCCATATTGCCTCACTGCTCGAGTCCTCCATAGTGCCCTCCTTCAGCACAGCTGTGATATCCTCTTTGACCAGTAATGCAACTCCTCCACCCCTTTTACCTCCCTCTCTATCTCGCCTGAAGCATCGATATCCTGGGATATTTAGTTGCCAATCATGCCCTTCCCTCAACCAAGTCTCAGTAATAGCAATAAACATCATACTCCCAGGTACTAATCCAAGCCCTAAGTTCATCTGCCTTACCTACTACACTTCTTGCATTAAAACAAATGCACCTCAGACCACCAGTCCCTTTACATTCATCATCTGCTCCCTGCCTGCTCTTCCCCTTAGTCACACTGACTTCATTATCTAGTTCCTTACAGGCTTTTGTTACTACCTCCTTACTGTCAACTGACCTCCTCAATTGGTTCCCATCCCCCTGCCACATTAGTTTAAATCCTCCCCAACAGCGTTAGCAAAAGCACCTCCAAGGACATTGGTTCCAGTCCGGCCCAGGTGTAGACCGTCCAATTTGTAATAGTCCCACCTCCCCCAGAACCGGTCCCAATGTCCCAAAAATCTGAACCCCTCCCTCCTGCACCATCTCTCAAGCCACGCATTCATCCTGACTATTCTTTCATTTTTACTCTGACTATCACGTGGCACTGGTAGCAATCCTGAAATTACTACCTCTGAGGTCCTACATTTAAACTTGGCTCCTAACTCCCTAAACTCTGCTTGTAGGACCTCATCCCGTTTTTTACCTATATCATTGGTGCCTATGTGCACAATGACAACTGGCTGTTCACCCTCCCCCTTTAGAATGTTCTGCAGCCGATCTGAGACATCCCTGACCCATGCACCTGGGAGGCAACATACCATTCCGGAGTCTCGTTTTCGACCACAGAACCGCCTATCTACTCCCCTTACAATCGAATCCCCGATGACTATAGCCCTTCCACTCTTTTTCCCGCCCTTCTGAACAGCAGAGCCAGCCACGGTGCCATTAACCTGGCTACTGCTGCCTTCCCCTGGTGAGCCATCTCCCTCAACAGTATCCAAAACGGTATACTTGTTTTGAAGGGAGATGACCGCAGGGGACCCCTGCGCTGCCTTCCTGCTCTTTCTCTGCCTTTTGGTCACCCATTCCCTTTCTCCCTCAGCAATCCTAATCTGCGGTGTGACCAATTCACTAAACGTGCTATCCACGACCTCCTCAGCATCGCGCATGCTCCAAAGTGAGTCCATCCGCAGCTCGAGAGCCGCCATGCGGTCTAACAAGAGCTGCAGTTGGACACACTTCCTGCACGTGAAGGAGTCAGGGACATCAGCCATGTGCTGTGCTGTTCTTACCCATTCTGCACAGGTCAACTGTAATCAGTACATTCTATCCATCATCCATTTTTTCTCTGCTCCCCTCTCCTACGTTTTCCATTAATCTTTCCTTCCAATAATATTCTCTGTCTACCTTCTGCTCTAATGACGTGACTGAAATATTGCATCTTTCTCTATCTGATGTTATGAACTAATTTCCTCTTTTCTCCCATTTTCTGCCATTTCCAGCTCTTCCCCATTAGTCTTTCTGTCTGTGTAGGACATGTCTCCCATCCTCCGATATGTCCACGTCTCGAATGCATTCAGCTTATCAACAGTCTCTTTATTTGCTGTCCATTTCTCCAAGACATACAACATAGATGACAAACTGTAACACCTCAGCATTCTTTCCCTAAGATTCGGGGTCAGTTTCTTTGATGTTAACAAGTCCTTCGTTCTGACAAATCCAGTCTTGGCTATCTCAATTCTCCTTTGGATCTCACAATCAGATCTCCCATCATCTCGGATAAGCTGCCCAAGGTATGTAAACCCTTTCACATGTTCAAGGACTTGTCCGTTTACTTCCATCTTCACTTTGGGTTTAGGTCTCTGCTTCTCACTATTGTCTTGGTTTCCTTTCCATTTATTCTGAATCCATATTCCAAACTCCTCGTCTTCACTTTGTTCACAATTTCCTGTCGTGCCTCTTCTGACTCGACAATCATTGCAGTCTTATCCGCATTTCTCAAGTTGTTAATGCTTAACCCACCAATATTGAAACCTGGTCGATCTTCTCTGTCCCTGTAAATAGTTTCAGTGTGCAGGATGGACAGTTATGGGGACATAACACAGTCCTAACACACTCCCCCTTTGATTGGGGAACTGTCTTGCCAGCTGCTATTATGCTCCATCACCACTGATTGCTTCCAATATAGATTCTGAATTTTCCTTTTATCATTTCTGTTAATTTCTAGTTTGCTTAAACACTCCATTATTTTCTGATGGTAGACTCTATCAAATACCTTCTCACTCTATAAAACACAGGTTGTTTGTTTTTTTTTGCTCTTCCAGGTAACATTTGATGACTACTCTCAAGTTAATGATGCGCTCTCATCAATTTCATTGGTCTGAATTCTAACTGACTTTTATCTCTCTCTGCTTCTATTGTCAGCTCACTTCTTCCCAAAATTATTCAAATCATTTTCATCACATGGCCCATGAGGTTTATCGTCCTGTGCTCTGTGCACTCTGGGGTTTTTGGTTTATTTGGGGGCTTAACAAACACTTTATGCAGAACATCCAGAAGTATGAACCCTGCCAGTATCCCAATGTTAACATTATTCAGGGCTTTCAGGCATTCTGTTGGTATGTTGTCGATTCCAGGTGCTTTCTTTGCCTTCATCTTTTTGATCACTGCACTGACTTCTGCCTCTATATCTCTGGTCCTCTGGTGGGACCAATTCACTTCTGTCTGCATCCTCATACATCTGACTTATGTACACTATCCATCGTTTTTCTACCCTCTCTTTTTGGAAGAGAATTTCACCTTCCTTGCTCCTTATACAGCCATGATTTGTGGCTGTTTTCTTCTAGTGTGTCAGTGCTTTAACATTCTCATGCAATGCTCTCATATTATGCCTGTTCTCCAGTTCTTCTATTTCCTTGCCACTGTCTTCATTACCACTTTTCATTGGTTTTCTCGCATCTGTAATTCTATTTGTGTCATAGTCGACATTGTTCATTTTCTGCCTCCTTTTCTCCATCATCACTAGTCTCGATGTTTTCTCCTCTCTTTCTTAGCGACCATCTCAGTTACTGTGTGCTTAATGCTCTGTTTAAACCTCCCCAATGCCTTTCTGTTGTTTCCTCCTCACTAAGATCTTGCACTGTCCCTTCCTTAAGTAAAGCTTCACGCTTGTTAGTACTTCTTCATCACGGCTTCCTCCCTCAGTCTGTCTAAGTCGGTCTGATCCTTCATGGGACCACAGTTCGGGATTTTCTGTCTGATCTTTATCTTCATTAGAAGCAGACATTTATCTGAACTGACGTCTGTACCTGGGGAAGTGAAGTCATTATTGAAGCTGTTCTTGTGTCTTTCACTGATCACCAGATAATCTATTTGATTTCTGTGAACATCTCCTGGACTCTTCCAGGTGTACAGGCTTCTTGGGTGTTGTCTGAAGAGTGTATTCAGGATGACTGCCATGCACACGTGAAGTGCAATTGAAAATACAGAACCCAAACTGAAGTGTTATTAAAAATTGATTTTTTCAGATATAAAGTGGACAGATTTGCTGGAGAATGGCTGCCAACCTTGGCCCTGTATATTCAAACTGTCCCACTGTTAGTTCAAGACAAAAGGATACGTTCCAAGCTAAGAGGTGTCAAATACACCCATCCTGAACCCATCAAGAGACATTTTTGAATTAAACGGGTTCTTCTAAAGCAAAGAAGATGGGAAGTAGCCACATACTGGGCCATTGCTAGTCATCACAGGGAGGGATCTCTGCATTTCCAAACAGACACATCATGTGAGAGACGTTTGACCTTAAAATGTAGCTCTCTGGAGAGAGAGGGAAATCAGAGCAAGCATCTGTAAAGCCTGTCCAACTGAGAGCGATTCAGCAAAATCCAAATAAGGGGCCTTGCTCCGATTTCTGCAATTCAACTTGTTAAGCAGGGAACTGGAAGTGATCCCTGTCTCCAGATTGAAGTAACAACTACCGGAGAAATCTACAACTAACACAGGCCTGCAACTTTAAAAGAGAAATTGACCTTCGAGAAGATTCAACAGGTTTACCATTAATTCCAAACACCTTATTTTTAAGTTCATTCATGGGATGTGGGCGTCACTGGCCAGCCCAGCATTTATTGCCCATCCCTAATTGCCCTTGAGAAGGTGGTGGTGAGCTGCCTTCTTGAACCGCTGCAGTCCATGTGGGGTAGGTATACCCACAGTGCTGTTAGGAAGGGAGTTCCAGGATTTTGACCCAGTGACAGTGAAGGAACGGTGACATAGTTCCAAGTCAGGATGGTGTGTGACTTGGAGGGGAACTTGCAGGTGGTGGTGTTCCCATGTATTTGCTGCCCTTGTCCTTCTAGTTGGTAGAGGTCACAGGTTTGGAAGGTGCTGTCCAAGGAGCCTTGGTGCATTGCTGCAGTGCACCTTGTAGGTGGTACACACTGCTGCCACTGTGCGTCGGTGGTGGAGGGAGTGAATGTTTGTAGATGGGATGCCAATCAATATGGCTGCTTTGTCCTGGATGGTGTCGAGCTTCTTGAGTGTTGTTGGAGCTGCACCCATCCAGGCAAGTGGAGAGTATTCCATCACACTCCTGACTTGTGCCTTGTAGATGATGGACAGGCTTTGGGGAGTGAGGAGGTGAGTTACTCGCCACAGGATTCCTAGCCTCTAACCTGCTGTTGTAGCCACGGTATTTATATGGTTACTCCAGTACGAGTGTGTGTGTGTGTGTGTGTGTGTGTGTGTGTGTGTGTGTGTGTGTGTGTGTGTGTGTGTGTGTGTGTGTGTGTGTGTGTGTGTGTGAATGTTTGTTTAGGTGCAGTTGTAACAATTTCAGGGATGTATATTGTTCAATAAATCATTAATCCTCAGTTTTAAACCTGTCGTTGTCTATTTATTTGACAAATAAAACATAAGGGGTTAAAAACCTAGTAACAAAAACACTTGCTGAGGTCACTTGGGGGTTGAACAGTGGGAAGCACCCATACACCTAACCACCCCTTACCATCCGGCTGTAAAAATAACCAAGTCGTTTTCCTTAGTGAACTGTGTCAGGTGTTCAGCTCTGCTGTTCTCTCTTCCTACTCTGGAAGCACCTACCACATTTACATGCCAACATTTGGGGTCAAATCACCATGACTATCAAGATGTCTACACTCTTCCAATGTTTCAATGCTTTCCTCCCTTCTTCACCTTCCTAACTGTCTACCTTAATCTCTCTCCTCTCCCTCTGATCCTCTCTATTTATCTCTCCTCTCCCTCTATCTGTCCCTCCCTCTCTTCTGCTCTCTTCCCCATATCTCATTCTCTCCTCTCTCTCTCTCTCTCTCTTCTCCCCTCACACAATCCCCCTTTCTTTTCCTCTCTCCCTTTCCCGTTGCTTGTCTCCCTTCTTCTGCCCTCAGCCCGTCCATAATCAGTGACTCCCTTCTGCCCCCCTTACCTTGTTCAGTGTCACCGCTAGCGAGCAGAGTGAGCATGGGGTTCAGCGTGCCAATGAAGAGATTGTGACGGAGCAGCATGATGGAGAGCCAGAACAGATGGGTGAAGAAGATCTTGGAGAAGATGCAGCTCCTGAAAGAGGGAATCACCTCCTCGGTCCCTTCTGAGTCTGTCGCGGGTGGGGATGAGAAACATAGAGTTAAACGGAGCAGGAATTGGCCATGAAAAAGTATTGTGGTACATGGATACTTCACTGAACAATTTTAACCAGAGCAGTCGACAGTCTATAGCCTCCCTTTACAGCACAGGAGGAGGCCATTCGACCCGTCCTGCCAGTGCTAGCTCTTCGAAAGTATCTATCTGATTAATCCCACTTTTCCCCTTCTTTCTCACCAGCCCTGCAAATGCTTTTCCCTTCAAGAATCTCTCCAATTCCCCCTTTAGAAAGTTACTATTGAATCTGCTTTCACTGCCCTTTCAGACAGAGTGTTCCAGATCACAACAACTCACTTTGTTAAAAAACATTTCTCTTCTCCTCATTTCCCCCTCTGGTCCCTCTGCCGATTATCTTCAAATTGTGTCCCTCTGGTAACCGACCCTCCAGCCACTGGAAACAATTTCTTTTTCACATAAAAGCTGAACAATCGCATCCTTGATTTGAACTCCCTGTCTGTGTTAAGAAAGCCCAGGATCCTGAATGGAAAAGAGGAGGAGGAGGGGGGAGAATGGGAATTGTTGGGACTAGAGAGAAGGGGAAGGGGCAATTGGAAAGGAGAAGGCTGAGCAATGGAAAGCAGAAAGGATAAGGGAGATGGGGAGGAGGGGAGGGGGGACGGGTAGAAGGAAGAAGGTTAGAGAATGAAAGGAGAAATGAAGGCAGAGGAGAGGGAAGGGCAGAGGCAAAATGGGAAAGTGGAAAAGCATAAAGAGTGGATTTACAAAAAGGGGAAGGAGAGCTGGTTAAAAAGGAGTGGAAGAGGGGAAGGGGGTATGGAAAAGCAGGGAGGTGATAGAGGAGAGGAGAGAGGGAGGAGATATGGACAAGGGAGGAGAAGGGGAGACAGACAAGGGGAGGAGGAATGAGGAGAGAAGTGGGGGAGAGATAGAGGGAGGGAAGAGGAAGGGGTGGTGGAAAATACTGTCACCTTCTGGCCCATTGGGCTGGGGATTCATATTATCAATCACTTCTGTTTCTTCTTGTTTCTTGCCCCTGTTTCCTTCTGCAACTTCCAGACTCTCTCCCCTGTCTCCTTTCATCTTTTCCTGTCTCTCATTTTCCGCAACCTCCCTTGCTTCTCCTCCATGATGTGGCTGCCTCTGGCTCGCAGTTGCCTCCTCAAAGGAGAACGATTCCAATCCAATCTTCTCACAACTGAACCTGTCAGAACAAGGCAATATTTATTCACTAAGGGCCGCACCCAATTGTAACTTTTAATACAAATTGTTTCATTAGAACAGGGGGTATACGGGAGATCCGATGAGACATTTCAAGCACAAAGACCAGACTTTTACCAGCGTCTAGAGGATGGGTTTGGGAGGTGGGAAGGCTGGCGAAATGGCACAGAATGATGTCGGGGGGTGGCAGTGGCATACCCAATGTCTTCCTGCCATCATGCAATTTGCCCCATGGTGGGAAAGTAGCAGAAATGCCACCAGGTTTGGCAGCCAAATGAGCCACTTAAATGACCAGTTAAGGGCCTCTTCCTGCCACCATGGGCCTTTTGCCAGGAGTGAAGTAGGTCCTATTTATTTTATTTAAAGATACAGCACTGAAACAGGCCCTTCGGCCCACCGGGTCTGTGCTGACCAACAACCACCCATTTATACTAATCCTACATTAATCCCATATTCACTACCACATCCCCACCTTCCCTCAATTCTCCTACTACCTACCTACACTAGGGGCAATTTACAATGGCCAATTTACCTATTCACCCTGCAAGTCTTTGGCTGTGGGAGGAAACCGGAGCACCTGACGAAAACCCACGCAGCCACAGAGAGAACTTGCAAACTCCACACAGGCAGTACCCAGAATTGAACTCAGGTCACTGGAGCTGTGAGGCTGCGGTGCTAACCACTGCGCCACCCCACCTGTACCCCAGTACCCCATGGGGAGACCGTCATTGCAGACTCCTAGCGGGCTCCAGTGGGGGCTTCCTTTTTTGACATTCCATGACCCATGGAGGGGCACCCTGGTGGCAATTGTTGACCACCGGGGCAACAAAACCACCTGCCCACAATAACCATGACCCCAATCTCCAGGACCTGCCTACCTGGCCCCAGCGTCCCCAGACCCCACTTACCTGTATTTGAGGGAACAGGGCTATTAATGCACCCCCAGGGGGCAGCTGCAATCCCAGAAATGGCCACTGCTGGTCTCCATTGGCTCGAAGGGGAAGAGTGAGGCGCGGAGGCAATTGCCCTTGAGTGGCAAGAAGAGCTGAATAGGTGGAAGCCGCATTGGTTAGTGGTTGTGCAAGGGCAGGAGCGGCATCGTGTAGAGGTTCTACAAGGGTGAGATCTGTGGTGGGTGTGGTGGCAGGCACAAAGGGACAGTGACACGAGTTCAAAAGGGAGAACAAAGAACAAAGAAAATTACAGCACAGGAACAGGCCCTTCGGCCCTCCAAGCCTGCGCCGATCCAGATCCTCTATCTAAACATGTCGCCTATTTTCTAAGGGTCTGTATCTCTTTTCTTCCTGCCCATTCATGTATCTGTCTAGATACATCTTAAAAGACGCCATCGTGCCCGCATCTACCACCTCCGCTGGCAACGCGTTCCAGGCACCCACCACCCTCTGCGTAAAGAACTTTCCACGCATATCCCCCCTAAACTTTTCCCCTTTCACTTTGAACTCGTGTCCTCTAGTAATTGAATCCCCCACTCTGGGAAAAAGCCTCTTGCTATCCACCCTGTCTATACCTCTCATGATTTTGTACACCTCAATCAGGTCCCCCCTCAACCTCCGTCTTTCTAATGAAAATAATCCTAATCTACTCAACCTCTCTTCATAGCTAGCGCCCTCCATACCAGGCAACATCCTGGTGAACCTCCTCTGCACCCTCTCCAAAGCATCCACATCCTTTTGGTAATGTGGCGACCAGAACTGCACGCAGTATTCCAAATGTGGCCGAACCAAAGTCCTATACAACTGTAACATGACCTGTAAACTCTTGTACTGAATACCCCGTCCGATGAAGGAAAGCATGCCGTATGCCTTCTTGACCACTCTATTTACCTGCATTGCCACCTTCAGGGAACAATGGACCTGAACACCCAAATCTCTCTGCACATCAATTTTCCCCAGGACTTTTCCATTTACTGTATAGTTCACTCTTGAATTGGATCTTCCAAAATGCATCACCTCGCATTTGCCCAGATTGAACTCCATCTGCCATTTCTCTGCCCAACTCTCCAATCTATCTATAGTCTGCTGTATTCTCTGACAGTCCCCTTCACTATCTGCTACTCCACCAATCTTAGTGTCGTCTGCAAACTTGCTAATCAGTCCACCTATACTTTCCTCCAAATCATTAATATATATCACAAACAACAGTGGTCCCAGCACGGATCCCTGTGGAACACCACTGGTCACACGTCTCCATTTTGAGAAACTCCCTTCCACTGCTACTCTCTGTCTCCTGTTGCCCAGCCAGTTCTTTACCCATCTAGCTAGTACACCTTGGACCCCATGCGCCTTCACTTTCTCCATCAGCCTGCCATGGGGAACCTTATCAAACGCCTTACTGAAGTCCATGTATATGACATCGACAGCCCTTCCCTCATCAATCAACTTTGTCACTTCCTCAAAGAATTCTATTAAGTTGGTAAGACATGACCTTCCCTGCACAAAACCATGTTGCCTATCACTGATAAGCCCATTTTCTTCCAAATGGGAATAGATCCTATCCCTCAGTATCTTCTCCAGCAGCTTCCCTACCACTGACGTCAGGCTCACCGGTCTATAATTACCTGGATTATCCCTGCTACCCTTCTTAAACAAGGGGACAACATTAGCAATTCTCCAGTCCTCCGGGACCTAACCCGTGTTTAAGGATGCTGCAAAGATATCTGTTAAGGCCCCAGCTATTTCCTCTCTCGCTTCCCTCAGTAACCTGGGATAGATCCCATCCGGACCTGGGGACTTGTCCACCTTAATGCCCTTTAGAATACCCAACACTTCCTTCCTCCTTATGCCGACTTGACCTAGAGTAATCAAACATCTGTTCCTAACCTCAACATCCGTCATGTCCCTCTCCTCGGTGAATACCGATGCAAAGTACTCGTTTAGAATCTCACCCATTTTCTCTGACTCCAAGCATAACATTCCTCCTTTGTCCTTTAGTGGGCCAATCCTTTCTCTAGTTACCCTCTTTCTCCTTATATATGAATAAAAGGCTTTGGGATTTTCTTTAACCCTGTTTGCTAAAGATATTTCATGACCCCTTTTAGCACTCTTAATTCCTCGTTTCAGATTGGTCCTACATTCCTTCGTCTTTCATCAGCCGCCTAGACCTTATGTATGCTTCCTTTTTCCTCTTAGCTAGTCTCACAATTTCACCTGTCATCCATGGTTCCCTAATCTTGCCATTTCTATCCCTCATTTTCACAGGAACATGTCTCTCCTGCACGCTAATCAACCTCTCTTTAAAAGCCTCCCACATATCACATGTGGATTTACCTTCAAACAGCTGCTCCCAATCTACATTCCCCAGCTCCTGCCGAATTTTGGTATCGTTGGCCTTCCCCCAATTTAGCACTCTTCCTTTAGGACCACTCTCGTCTTTGTCCATGAGTATTTTAAAGCTTACGGAATTGTGATCACTATTCCCAAAGTAGTCCCCTACTGAAACTTCAAACACCTGGCCGGGCTCATTCCCCAACACCAGGTCCAGTATGGCCCCTTCCCGAGTTGGACTATTTACATACTGCTCTAGAAAACCCTCCTGGATGCTCCTTACAAATTCTGCTCCATCTAGACCTCTAACACTAAGTGAATCCCAGTGAATGTTGGGAAAATTAAAATCTCCTATCACCACCACCCTGTTGCTCCTACATCTTTCCATAATCTGTTTACATATTTGTGCCTCTATCTCACGCTCGCTGTTGGGAGGCCTGTAGTACAGCCCCAACATTGTTACCGCACCCTTCCTATTTCTGAGTTCTGCCCATATTGCCTCACTGCTCGAGTCCTCCATAGTGTCCTCCTTCAGCACAGCTGTGATATCCTCTTTGACCAGTAATGCAACTCCTCCACCCCTTTTACCTCCCGCTCTATCCCGCCGGAAGCATCGATATCCTGGGATATTTCGTTGCCAATCATGCCCTTCCCTCAACCAAGTCTCAGTAATAGCAATATCATACTCCCAGGTACTAATCCAAGCCCTAAGTTCATCTGCCTTACCTACTACACTTCTTGCATTAAAACAAATGCACCTCAGACCACCAGTCCCTTTACATTCATCATCTGCTCCCTGCCTGCTCTTCCCCTTAGTCACACTGACTTCATTATCTAGTTCCTTACAGGCTTTTGTTACTATCTCCTTACTGTCAACTGACCTCCTCAATTGGTTCCCATCCCCCTGCCACATTAGTTTAAATCCTCCCCAACAGCGTTAGCAAAAGCACCCCCAAGGACATTGGTTCCAGTCCGGCCCAGGTGTAGACCGTCCAATTTGTAATAGTCCCACCTCCCTCAGAACCGGTCCCAATGTCCCAAAAATCTGAACCCCTCCTTCCTGCACCATCTCTCAAGCCACGCATTCAAGCAAGCGGAAGGTTCCATGGGGGCCAACGCATGAGAGGGGGAGAGACACACCAGCATAGGACTGATCCACGGAGTCTTCATGGTCCCCGTGGGGCGGGGGAGGAGTAGCGCAGAGGGAGGGAGGACCAGGCACAGATCATTTCACAGCAGCACCAGCGACAGGAGTAGCGAGAGGACAGCCACTGACTGCTCACACCTGGTGAAGCACACATAGGGAAATTACAACAGTCCTCCACTCAATGTAGAACCTGTCCATGGGAGAAAGCCTAACAGAAATGGCTCAACTATCTGCAAATGTCTGAGCGGCAGTATCAGTACAGACCACGGCTCTCAAGGGAGGCCATCACCTTATGTGCCATGCTGCAGGCAGGGCAAGCTGAGACCCATGGGTTCTGTTGGACACCCAATGCCCCCGGCCCTGAGGATCACTGAAACACCCAACTTCTACAAATCAGGATCTTCTCAGGGATCCACTGGGGACATGTGTAGTGTCACCCAGGCTGCGGCTGATCACTGCACCAAGAAGGTGACCAATTCCCTATTCAAGAGAACTATGTGTGATACCAAACAGATCCAGATAGTCCGGCCGAGAGGGCCATCAGCTTTGGTGCTACTGCTGGATTCCTGCAGCTGCATGGTGACAGTGGTCTTCAACAAGAAGGGCGGCTTCCATTTCATCAACATACAAGTAGTCTGCGACCATCGACTGCAGATCCTTCAGCTGCAACCACGATGCCTACATACTCCTTCAGACCCCAATACCATGGCTTCACCAGTCTCCCACTCTCCTTCTGGGATAGATACTTGGGAACAAGGGCTGCCCATTAAAGACATGGCTACTCATGCCTGTGAGAAACCCTTACACTGCAGTGGAGCAGAGGTACAATATCTGACACGGGTGCACCCAAACGACCATCGAGCAGCCCATTGGGCTGCTGAAGATGAGATTCAGGTGCCTGGATCAATTCAGTTGGGCCCTGCGGTATGCCCCAGCGAGGGTCTCGTGTATCCTGGTAGCTTGTTGTGCTCTACGCAATCTGGCACTACAGTGGAAGGAGGCTTCACATCAAGAGGACATCATTGATCGCCACTCCTCATTGGACGAAGAGGATGTGGAAGAGACTGCTGAGCAGGCAGCAGTGGATGAAGAAGCCCCTTGCTGCAGCAGTAAGGGGAAGAGAGAGATACCCAAGAGAGATTCGGGACAAACTTATACACAGCTGCTTCCTATTACACTGATACCCTTTGAATATCAGTGCAATAAATCTTATCCGAACATAGACCAGTTATCACATCATTATCTTGTTCTCCATTGCCCAGCACCCAAGTTCACCATGCACATTAGACAAAGCTGAGGGGCTGACCAAATGTGTCCTCCTCCAACACTAGCATCCGCTTGAGGGGAGCAAAGGCTTTGTTCTACATCCGGCATCGACAACGCACAGTAAGTGTGACATTGATCGAGTAGCTCTACGGTATCAAGGCTGAAAAAGTGCAAAGGCTAAACATTCATAAACACCTAGTGTGTCCAGGTGTTCCTCATAATGATAGTGACATGTGTTTCTACAAGGTGTGACCCCCTCCACTGGCAGCTGACGTGAAGGCAGCCTGCTGATCGGGCTGCCCCATGGTCTGGCAGTACCTTGGTGGCTCTCCTCGGACTGCCTGAGGGGTTCCTATAAAGGCACCAGAGCCTCCTCTGTCATCATCGCTACTGGAGCTGCTGTCAATAGCAGAGGAGCTGAGGATCGTCTGTGCATCCAGGAGCACCCTGAGAGGAGCCTCTTGGTGTACTTCTCCATAGATCACTGAAGGCAGCAGCACAGGTAGATAAGGTGGTTAGGAAGGCATATGGGATACTTGTCTTTATTAGCCGAGGCATAGAATATAAGAGCAGGGAGGTTATGATGGAGCTGTATAAAATGCTGGTTAGGCCACAGCTGGAGTACTGTGTACAGTTCTGGGCACCACACTATAGGAAGGATGTGATTACACTGGAGAGGGTGCAGAGGAGATTCACCAGGATGTTTCCTGGGTTGGAGCATTTCAGCTATGAAGAGAGACTGGATAGGTTAGGGTTGTTTTCCTTAGAGCAGAGAAGGCTGAGGGTGGACCTGACTGAGGTATACAAAATTATGAGGGGCATAGATAGGTTGGATAGGAAGAAACTTTTTCCCTTAATGGAGGGGTCAATAACCAGGAGGTTTAGAGGCAATTTGAGGAAAAATGTATTCACCCAGAGGGTGGTTGGAATCTGGAACACACTGCCTGAGGTGGTAGAGGCAGGAATCCTCACAACATTTAAGAAGTATTTAGATGAGCACCTGAAACACCACAGCAGACAGGGCTACGGGTCAAGTGCTGGAAAATGGGATTAGAATAGTTTGGTGCTTGATGGCCGGCACGGACACGATGGGCCAAAGGGCCTGTTTCTGTGCTGTATAACTTTGACTATGACTCCAGAAGCGTTAGGCCTAGTAGTGTATGTCCCTGCTGATCTGAGAAGGGCAAGGAGGTGGCAGAAAATGCAGGTGCCTGGTTCCCCTCTCGCCTTGCCGCTACTGAGTTGAGCTCATGGACAAGGTGATGGGATCCAGGTCTGCGGGCAACTCCGACATCCACTGACTGCTCTGCTCGATCAGGCTCTCCATGCTGCTCACCAAACTCTTGATGGAGGAAGTCATGCACGCACACATCTGTGAGATGGCAGCACTCAAGGCCTGGATGGACTCTCTCCATTGTCCAGTCATGGGTGCTCACAGCCTCTGACACTCCACCAGATGTTCCCTTACCTCACGATGCAGCTCCAGCAGGTGCCATGTTGACAACTCCAGAGGTGTATCATCCTCCTGGGACCCAGAATGGGTCTGGCCTCTCAAAGTCCTAGTGCACGTCAGTGATGTACTCACCAGCTTGTGGCCCTGAATCTAAATCCAAGTGCACCCACCCTCCCCCCAATGTGACCGGATCTGCACTGTGATGGTGCATCCTTCTCCTCAGAGCCGAACTGCTGGCCCACAGTCTGTGCAGCTGATTATCCGACAGGATTACCAAACCTTGATGAGAGAACACAAACATTTAGAAGCTAAGGGCTTAACCATTTCTGAGGAGGAACTCTGTTTGTCCAGTTGTGGTACAGAAGCACCATGCCTCCTTACTCTCTTGGGTATACTCCTGACTCACCATCAGCAACTGCTCAGTGAGGCAGCCAGTTCCACAGCGTCAGAGTACGTATATCTGGCATGCCTCCACCAGCCTTGTCCCATTCCTTATTATTGTCATCCAGCAGAATGAACAAAGCTGTTAGCTTTCTCACTAAGACTAGGAAAACATTTATACACATGGCGGCTCTTTGGCCTATGATGGGGGCGCCAGACTGCCTCCTCTCTATGTCTGCTCTCGAGGGACGTGTTGGGGTTGAGCAAAGACAGCTGATTCTCGGCGAGGTGCTACCACGCATCTGAAGGGAAATTCTCATGCCTCACCCCCTCACCACTGCCTGGTTGGTCACTCCATTCCCACGGAGCCCAGCATCCCGTGTTGCCACATGCAAGCAGCAAAGAGGACAGTGTGATGGAGGTCAGCCCCTGATGAAATGAAGGAGGTCACTGACCCATTTGCAGCACCAGACACAAGATCAGCGAGTCAGCCACAGTTACTGACGTCCTCTTCAATCTCCATCCAGGCTTGCTTGGTTAGGCAGTAGCGTCTCTTCAGCCATTCCTTTGGAAGAGGAACCTCCGGCCTTGTCATTGCAGCCTGGAGGAGAAGCTGCAGGGAGGCATCCCTAAACCGTGGGCCACTCAGTGCCTCCCCACTGGCATGTTGGGGGAGAGATGGCGTAGTGGTAACGTCACTGAACTCAGTAATCCAGAGGCCCAGGCCAATGCCCTGGGGACACAGGTTCAAATCCCACCATGGCAGCTTGTGGAATTTAAATTCCATTAATTAATAAGATAAATGTATTAAAATAAAATGTCTGGAATTAAAAGCCAGTCTCAGTAATGGTGCCATGAAAATATCATCGATTGTTGTAAAAACCCATCTGTTCATTAATGTCATTAAGGGAAGGAAATCGGCTGTCCTTACCTGGTCTGGCCTACACGTGACTCCAGACCCACAGCAATGTGATTGACTCTTAACTGCCCTCTAGAATGGCCTACCAAGCCACTGTGCAGTCAAGGGCAATTAAAGACGGGCAACAAATGTTGTTCTTGCCAGCAAGGCCCACATCCCAGGAAAATAGAAAACAAACTGCCTCCCGGTCCACTCCTTGGATCCTCAGTTGGGCTATGGGGGTCAGGGGTCCGCCGTGCAGCCACGGGGGGTCGGGGGCCCGCCGTGCAGCCACTGGGGATGTGGGCCCTCCGTGCAGCCACTGGGGATGTGGGCCCTCCGTGCAGCCACTGGGGATGTGGGCCCTCCGTGCAGCCACTGGGGATGTGGGCCCTCCGTGCAGCCACTGGGGATGTGGGCCCTCCGTGCAGCCACTGGGGATGTGGGCCCTCCGTGCAGCCACTGGGGATGTGGGCCCTCCGTGCAGCCACTGGGGATGTGGGCCCTCCGTGCAGCCACTGGGGATGTGGGCCCTCCGTGCAGCCACTGGGGATGTGGGCCCTCCGTGCAGCCACTGGGGATGTGGGCCCTCCGTGCAGCCACTGGGGATGTGGGCCCTCCGTGCAGCCACTGGGGATGTGGGCCCTCCGTGCAGCCACTGGGGATGTGGGCCCTCCGTGCAGCCACTGGGGATGTGGGCCCTCCGTGCAGCCACTGGGGATGTGGGCCCTCCGTGCAGCCACTGGGGATGTGGGCCCTCCGTGCAGCCACTGGGGATGTGGGCCCTCCGTGCAGCCACTGGGGATGTGGGCCCTCCGTGCAGCCACTGGGGATGTGGGCCCTCCGTGCAGCCACTGGGGATGTGGGCCCTCCGTGCAGCCACTGGGGATGTGGGCCCTCCGTGCAGCCACTGGGGATGTGGGCCCTCCGTGCAGCCACTGGGGATGTGGGCCCTCCGTGCAGCCACTGGGGATGTGGGCCCTCCGTGCAGCCACTGGGGATGTGGGCCCTCCGTGCAGCCACTGGGGATGTGGGCCCTCCGTGCAGCCACTGGGGATGTGGGCCCTCCGTGCAGCCACTGGGGATGTGGGCCCTCCGTGCAGCCACTGGGGATGTGGGCCCTCCGTGCAGCCACTGGGGATGTGGGCCCTCCGTGCAGCCACTGGGGATGTGGGCCCTCCGTGCAGCCACTGGGGATGTGGGCCCTCCGTGCAGCCACTGGGGATGTGGGCCCTCCGTGCAGCCACTGGGGATGTGGGCCCTCCGTGCAGCCACTGGGGATGTGGGCCCTCCGTGCAGCCACTGGGGATGTGGGCCCTCCGTGCAGCCACTGGGGATGTGGGCCCTCCGTGCAGCCACTGGGGATGTGGGCCCTCCGTGCAGCCACTGGGGATGTGGGCCCTCCGTGCAGCCACTGGGGATGTGGGCCCTCCGTGCAGCCACTGGGGATGTGGGCCCTCCGTGCAGCCACTGGGGATGTGGGCCCTCCGTGCAGCCACTGGGGATGTGGGCCCTCCGTGCAGCCACTGGGGATGTGGGCCCTCCGTGCAGCCACTGGGGATGTGGGCCCTCCGTGCAGCCACTGGGGATGTGGGCCCTCCGTGCAGCCACTGGGGATGTGGGCCCTCCGTGCAGCCACTGGGGATGTGGGCCCTCCGTGCAGCCACTGGGGATGTGGGCCCTCCGTGCAGCCACTGGGGATGTGGGCCCTCCGTGCAGCCACTGGGGATGTGGGCCCTCCGTGCAGCCACTGGGGATGTGGGCCCTCCGTGCAGCCACTGGGGATGTGGGCCCTCCGTGCAGCCACTGGGGATGTGGGCCCTCCGTGCAGCCACTGGGGATGTGGGCCCTCCGTGCAGCCACTGGGGATGTGGGCCCTCCGTGCAGCCACTGGGGATGTGGGCCCTCCGTGCAGCCACTGGGGATGTGGGCCCTCCGTGCAGCCACTGGGGATGTGGGCCCTCCGTGCAGCCACTGGGGATGTGGGCCCTCCGTGCAGCCACTGGGGATGTGGGCCCTCCGTGCAGCCACTGGGGATGTGGGCCCTCCGTGCAGCCACTGGGGATGTGGGCCCTCCGTGCAGCCACTGGGGATGTGGGCCCTCCGTGCAGCCACTGGGGATGTGGGCCCTCCGTGCAGCCACTGGGGATGTGGGCCCTCCGTGCAGCCACTGGGGATGTGGGCCCTCCGTGCAGCCACTGGGGATGTGGGCCCTCCGTGCAGCCACTGGGGATGTGGGCCCTCCGTGCAGCCACTGGGGATGTGGGCCCTCCGTGCAGCCACTGGGGATGTGGGCCCTCCGTGCAGCCACTGGGGATGTGGGCCCTCCGTGCAGCCACTGGGGATGTGGGCCCTCCGTGCAGCCACTGGGGATGTGGGCCCTCCGTGCAGCCACTGGGGATGTGGGCCCTCCGTGCAGCCACTGGGGATGTGGGCCCTCCGTGCAGCCACTGGGGATGTGGGCCCTCCGTGCAGCCACTGGGGATGTGGGCCCTCCGTGCAGCCACTGGGGATGTGGGCCCTCCGTGCAGCCACTGGGGATGTGGGCCCTCCGTGCAGCCACTGGGGATGTGGGCCCTCCGTGCAGCCACTGGGGATGTGGGCCCTCCGTGCAGCCACTGGGGATGTGGGCCCTCCGTGCAGCCACTGGGGATGTGGGCCCTCCGTGCAGCCACTGGGGATGTGGGCCCTCCGTGCAGCCACTGGGGATGTGGGCCCTCCGTGCAGCCACTGGGGATGTGGGCCCTCCGTGCAGCCACTGGGGATGTGGGCCCTCCGTGCAGCCACTGGGGATGTGGGCCCTCCGTGCAGCCACTGGGGATGTGGGCCCTCCGTGCAGCCACTGGGGATGTGGGCCCTCCGTGCAGCCACTGGGGATGTGGGCCCTCCGTGCAGCCACTGGGGATGTGGGCCCTCCGTGCAGCCACTGGGGATGTGGGCCCTCCGTGCAGCCACTGGGGATGTGGGCCCTCCGTGCAGCCACTGGGGATGTGGGCCCTCCGTGCAGCCACTGGGGATGTGGGCCCTCCGTGCAGCCACTGGGGATGTGGGCCCTCCGTGCAGCCACTGGGGATGTGGGCCCTCCGTGCAGCCACTGGGGATGTGGGCCCTCCGTGCAGCCACTGGGGATGTGGGCCCTCCGTGCAGCCACTGGGGATGTGGGCCCTCCGTGCAGCCACTGGGGATGTGGGCCCTCCGTGCAGCCACTGGGGATGTGGGCCCTCCGTGCAGCCACTGGGGATGTGGGCCCTCCGTGCAGCCACTGGGGATGTGGGCCCTCCGTGCAGCCACTGGGGATGTGGGCCCTCCGTGCAGCCACTGGGGATGTGGGCCCTCCGTGCAGCCACTGGGGATGTGGGCCCTCCGTGCAGCCACTGGGGATGTGGGCCCTCCGTGCAGCCACTGGGGATGTGGGCCCTCCGTGCAGCCACTGGGGATGTGGGCCCTCCGTGCAGCCACTGGGGATGTGGGTCCTCCGTGCAGCCACTGGGGATGTGGGTCCTCCGTGCAGCCACTGGGGATGTGGGTCCTCCGTGCAGCCACTGGGGATGTGGGTCCTCCGTATAGCCGTTGTGGTCCAGCACTGTTGCTGAGATGATCGTGAAGAACAAAGCAGCTCTGTATGCAGGGCTGGCACTACTTCAAAGATGGCACCAACACATTTAACGCCCACATGGCAGGAAAGAATAAAAAGGCAGCCTCCTGGCCCACTCCATGGATCCCCAGTTCAGCCCTGGTACTAGGGTTAGGGTTTTTTTTTTTTACACACAGCGAGTGGTTAAGGTCTGGAATGCACTGCCTGAGAACGTGGTGGAGGCAGGCTCAATTGAAATATTCAAAAGGAAACTAGACTGTTATATGAAAAGGAAGAATGTGCAGGGTTAGGTGGAGGAGGCAGGGGAATGGGACTCAGTGAATGGCACTTTCAGAGAGCTAGTGTGGACACAATGGGCTGAATGGCCTCCTTCTGCACTGTAACAATTCTGCAATTCTGCGAAGATACCAAATTTGGAAACATTGTGAACTGTGAGGAGGATAGTGTCGAACTTCAAAAGGATTTCGACAAGATGGTGGAATGGGCAGACAGGTGGCAGATGAAGTTCAATGTATAGAAATGTGAAGTGATTCATTTTGGTAGGAAGAACATGGAGAGACAATATAAACTGAAGGGTACAATTCTAAAGGGGGTGCAGGAGTAGAGGGATCTGGGTGTATATGTGCATAAATCATTGAAGGTGGCAGGACAGGTTGAGAGAGTGGCTAATAAAGCATACAGTATCCTGGGATTTATTAATAGCGGCATAGAGTACAAGAGCAAGGAAGTTATGTTGAACTTGGATAGGCACTAATTCGTCCTCAGCTGAAGTATTGCACCAACTCTGGAAAGAAAATAAATCTAAAATGTCTTCTATAGGCATATAAATATAAAAGGGTGGGAAAAGGGGGAGTGGGGCCGATTAGAGAGCTACTAAGAGATTTATGCCTGCAGACAGTGGGTATGGCTGAGATACGAAATGAGTACTTCACAATTTCCGTTACTAAAGAAGATGCTGCCAACATCATGGTGAAAGGGGAGGCAGTTGAGACATTGGATGGGTTAAAAATCAATAAAGAGTTGTTATTAAATATGCTGGCTCTACTTAAAGTTGATAAGTCACCAGGACCAGATGAGATGCAGCTGAGGATATTGAAGAAATTAAGGTTGGAAATTGCAGATGCACTGGCCACAATTTTCCAATCCTCCTTAGAAACAGGTGTGGTGCTAGAGGACTGGAGAATTGTAAATGTTACACTGCTATTCAAAAAAGTGTGCAAGGATAACCCCAGCAACTACAGGCCAATCAGTTTTACCTTGATGATGGGAAAAAAAACCCTTTATAAAAGATAATCCAAGACAAAAGTAACAGTCACTTGGGCAAATGCGGATTACTTAAGGAGCATAAGAACACAAGAATTAGAAGACCATTCAGCCCCTCCAGCCTGCTCCACCATTCAATAAGATCATGACTGATCTGATTGTGACCTTAACTCCACTTTGCTGTCTGCCCACCCGCCCCATGACCTTGACTCCCCTGTAGATCAACAATCTATCTAACTCAGTCTTGAAAATTTCAATGATCCAGCCTCCACTGCCCTCTGAGGTACAGAATTCCCAAGATTAATGATCCTCTGTGGCGAAATTCCTCCTCATCTCTTTCTTAAATGGGAGATCCCTTATTTTGAAATTGTGTCCCCTATTATAGGTTGCCCCATGAGGGGAAACATCCTCTCAGCATCTACCCTGACAAGCTCCCTCAGAATCGTTCATCTTTCAACAAGATCACCTCTCATTTCCCAAACTCCAGTGGGTACAGGTCCAACCTGTTCAACCATTCCTCATAAGACAAATCCCTTCATCCCAGGCATCAGCCGAGTGAACCTTCTCTGAACTGCTTCCAATGCAAGTATATCACTCTTCAAATAAGAAGACAAAAATCATACGCAGTACTCTAGATGCAGTCTCACCAATGCCCTGTACAGTTGTAACAAGATTTCGCTACTTTTATACTTCACCCGCCTTGTAATAAATCCATTTGCTTTCCTAATTACTTGCTGTTCCTGCATGCAAACGTTTTGTGATTCATGTACCAGGCCACCCAGATCCCTCTGTACTGCAGAATTCTGCAGTCTCTCTCCATTTAAATAATATTTTCTATTCTTCCCGCCAAATTGGGCAACCTCACATTTTCCCACATTGTACCCCATCTGCCAATTATTTGGCCAATTTACTTAACCTATCTGGATCCCTTCGTTTGTGTCCTCCTCACCACTTGCTTTCTGACTTCTTTGTACTTTCCTACCCATCGTTGAAAGCAAAGACGAATGTGTTAAAAGTAAATTGTATTTAACAAACTTGATTGAGTTATTTGATGAGGTAAAAGAGTATTGATGAGGATAACGTGCTTGAAGTAGTGTACATGGACTTCCAAAATACATTTGAAAAAGTTCCAGACATCAAACTTGTCGGCAAAGTTAAATCCCATGAAATAAAAGTGACAGTAGCAGCATGGCTGAGTGAGAGGAAGCAGAGTCGTGGCGAATGGTTGTTTTTTCAGACTGGAGGAAAGTATACAGTGGGGTTCTTCAGAAATCAGGAATGGACCACGCTTTTCTTGATATATATCAATGAACTAGACTTGCGTTTGCCGATGAAATAAAACTTGGAAGTATTGTGAACTGTGAGTCGGATAGTAAGAGACTTCAAGAGGACAGAGACAGGCTGGTGGAATGGATGGACAGGTGGCAGATAAAATTTAATGCAGAGAAGCGTGAAGTGGTCAGAAGAGAGGAGAGACGATTTAAAATAAAGGGTGCAATTATAAAAGGGGCAGGAACAGAGGGACCTGGGGCCAGATGTGCACAAATCATTGAAGATGGCAGGGCAGGTTGAGAGAGTGGTTAAATAGAGGCATAAAATATAAGAACAAGAAAGTTATGAGAAAGCTGAATGAAATACTGGTTCAGCCTGAATGACAGTACTGTCTCCAGTCCTGAACGCCACACTTGAGGAAGGATGTGGGGTCACTAGAGAGGGTGCAGAAAAGATTCACGTGAATGGTTCCAGGGACGAGGGATTTCAGTTACGTGGATAGATTGGAGAAGCTGGGGCTGTTCTCCTTACAGGAGAGAAGATTAAGAGGAGATGTGATTGAGGTGTTCAAAACATGAGGGGGTCTGGGCAGAGTAGATCAGGAGAAACTTCTCCCATTGGTGGAAGGATCGAGAACCAGAGGACACTGATTTAAGGTGATTGGCACAAGAAGTAAGGGAGACATGAGGAAAAGGTTGTTTTTTAATGCAGCGAGTGGTTAGGATCTGGATAGAGAAAGATGTTTCCTTTTATGGCGGAGAGACTAGAACTAGAGGACACAGGTTAAAAATGTGGTCTCCTTTTAAAATGGAGATAAGGAGACTTTCTTTTCTCAGACGGTCATTAGTTTGTGGAATTCTCTTCCCCCGAAAACAGTGGAGGCTGGGTCACTGAATATATTCAAGGCTGACTTAGACAGATTTTTGATCGACAAGGGAGTCAAGGATTATGGGAGGCAAATAGGAAAGTTGTGTTGAGATGACAATCAGATCAGCCATGATCTTATTAAACGGCAGAGGAGGCTCGAAGGGCCGAGTGGTCTATTCCTCTAACGATGCTATTATGAATGGGACTGGCTGAGTTGCTGGTACAGAGAGCGGGCAAAGGCATTACCGGCAAGGCAAGAATGATACCTGGACTACAGGGGTTAAGTTACGAGGAGAGATTACATAAACGAGGCCTATTTTCGCCAGACATTAGAAGGTTAAGGGGTGATCTGATCAAAGTCAGCAAAATATTAACAGGCAAAGACAGGCTAGATAAAGATAAACTATTTCCACTGGTTGGAGATTCTAAAACTAGGGGGCATAGTCTAAAGATGAGGAGCAGACCGTTCAGGAGAGATGTTAGGAAGCACATCTTCACACAAAGGGTGGCAGAGGTTTGGAATTCTCTCCCACAAACAGCAGTTCAAGCTAAAACAGTTGCTAATTTTAAATCTGAGATAGATAGAATTTTGTTCAGCAAAGATATTTAGGGATATGGGCCAAAGGCAGGTATATGGAGTTAGGCCATGGATCAGCCATGATCTCATCGAATGGCGGGACAGGCTCGAGGGGCTGATTGGCCTACTCCTGGTTCCTATCTTCCGATCTTCCTATCTTCATATGGCCAAATGATCTGATTCGCTGCTGAAAACATTATATCAATCTTAGATTGACAGCAATTAAAGAATGGGACACATTGGAGACAAACAGATAGTTTCTGGAGATTGAAACAGTCTACAAAAATACGGATGTGAATTCTATGTAATTCCTTTCAAATCTGGCCTGTAACTCACTCCCGGGTATCTGTTATTCGAGATATAAACCACCCGAACCCCACTTTTAGATTCCAGTCTGTAACTCACTCCCGGGTATCTGTTATTCGAGATAGAAACCACCCGAACCCCTCGATTAGATTCCAGTCTGTAATTCACTCCCGGGTAGCTGTTATTCTAAATATAAACCACCCGAACCCCTCGACTAGATTCCAGTCTGTAACTCTCTCCCAGGTATCTGTTATTCTATATATAAACCACACGAACCCCTCGATTAGATTCCAGTCTGTAACTCACTCCCGGGTAGCTGTTATTCTAAATATAAACCACCCGAACCCCTCGATTAGATTCCAGTCGGTAATTCACTCCCGGGTAGCTGTTATTCTATATATAAACCACCCGAACCCCTCGATTAGATTCCAGTCTGTAACTCACTCCCGGGTATCTGTTATTCTAGATATAAACGATCCCGAACCCCTCGATTAGATTCCAGTCGGTAACACTCTCCCGAGTATCTGTTATTCTATATATAAACCACCCCAACCCACTCGATCAGATTCCAGTCTGTAACTCACTCCCAGGTATCTGTTATTCCACATATAAACAACCCGAACCCCTGGATTAGATTCCAGTCTGTAACTCTCTCCCAGGTATCTGTTATTCTATATATAAACCACCCGAACCCCTCGATTAGATTCCAGTCTGTAATTCACTCCCGGGTATCTGTTATTCTATATATAAACCCCCAAACCCCTCGATTAGATTCCAGTCTGTAACTCACTTCCGGGTATCTGTTCTTCTATATATAAACCTCCCGAAACCCTCGATTAGATTCCAGTCTGTAACTCACTTCCGGGTATCTGTTCTTCGATATATAAACCTCCCGAACCCTCAATTAGATTCCAGTGTTTAACTCACTCCCGGGTATCTGTTATTCGATACATGAAGCCCCCGAACCCCTCGATTAGATTCTAGTCTGAAACTCACTCCCGGGTATCTGTTATTCTATATATAAACCACCCCAACCCACTCGATCAGATTCCAGTCTGTAACTCTCTCCTGAGTATCTGTTATTCTATATATAAACCACCCCAACCCACTCGATTAGATTCCAGTCTGTAACTCTCTCCTGAGTATCTGTTATTCTATATATAAACCACCCCAACCCACTCGATTAGATTCCAGTCTGTAACTCTCTCCTGAGTATCTGTTATTCTATATATAAACCACCCCAACCCACTCGATCAGATTCCAGTCTGTAACTCACTCCCAGGTATCTGTTATTCTATAGATAAACCCCCCGAACCCCTCGATTAGATTCCAGTCTGTAACTCACACCCGGGTATCTGTTATTCTATAGATAAACCCCCCGAACCCCTCGATCAGATTCCAGTCTGTAACTCACTCCCAGGTATATGTTATTCTATATATAAACCTCCCGAACCTCTCGATTAGATTCCAGTTTGTAACTCACACCCGGGTATCTGTTATTCTATATATTAAACCCCCCGGACCCCTCGATTAGATTCCAGTTTGTAACTCACTCCCGGGTATCTGTTATTCTATATATAAAGACCCCGAACCCCTCGATTATATTCCAGTCTGTAACGCTCTCCCAGGTATCTGTTATTCTATATATAAACCACCCGAACCCCTCGATTAGATTCCAGTCTGTAACTCACTCCCAGGTATCCGTTATTCTATATATTAAACCCCCCGGACCCCTCGATTAGATTCCAGTCTGTAACTCACTCCCGGGTATCTGTTATACTATTTTTAAACAACCCGAACCCCTGGATCAGATTCCAGTCTGTAACTCACTCCTGGGTATCTGTTGTTCGATATATAAACCTCCCCGAACCACTCGATTAGATTCCAGTCTGTAACTCACTCCCGGGTATCTGTTATTCTATATATAAACCTCCCCGAACCACTCGATTAGATTCCAGTCTGTTACTCACTCCCGGGTATCTGTTATTCTATATATAAACACCCCGAACCCCTCAATTAGATTCCAGTCTGTAACTCACTGCCGGGTATCTGTTATTCTATATATAAACACCCCGAACCCCTCAATTAGATTCCAGTCTGTAACTCACTCCCGGGTATCTGTTATTCTACATATAAACACCCCGAACCCCTCAATTAGATTCCTGTCTGTAACGCACTCCCAGGTATCTGTTATTCTACATATAAACACCCAGAACCCCTCGATTAGATTCCAGTCTGTAACTCACTCCCAGGTATCTGTTATTCTATATATAAACACCCCGAACCCCTCAATTAGATTCCAGTCTGTAACTCACCCCCGGGTAGCTGTTATTCTAAATATAAACCACCCGAACCCCTCGATTAGATTCCAGTCTGTAATTCACTCCCGGGTAGCTGTTATTCTATATATAAACCACCCGAACCCCTCGATTAGATTCCAGTCTGTAACTCACTCCCGGGTATCTGTTATTCTAGATATAAACGATCCCGAACCCCTCGATTAGATTCCAGTCCGTAACTCTCTCCCGAGTATCTGTTATTCTATATATAAACCACCCCAACCCACTCGATCAGATTCCAGTCTGTAACTCACTCCCAGGTATCTGTTATTCCACATATAAACAACCCGAACCCCTGGATTAGATTCCAGTCTGTAACTCTCTCCCAGGTATCTGTTATTCTATATATATAAACCACCCGAACCCCTCGATTAGATTCCAGTCTGTAATTCACTCCCGGGTATCTGTTATTCTATATATAAACCCCCAAACCCCTCGATTAGATTCCTGTCTGTAACTCACTTCCGGGTATCTGTTCTTCTATATATAAACCTCCCGAAACCCTCAATTAGATTCCAGTCTGTAACTCACTTCAGGGTATCTGTTCTTCGATATATAAACCTCCCGAACCCTCAATTAGATTCCAGTCTTTAACTCACTCCCGGGTATCTGTTATTCTGTATATAAACCACCCCGAACCCCTCGATTAGATTCCAGTCTGTATCTCACTTCCGGGTATCTGTTCTTCAATATATAAACCCCCCCCGAACCCTCAATTAGATTCCAGTGTTTAACTCACTCCCGGGTATCTGTTATTCGATACATGAAGCCCCCGAACCCCTCGATTAGATTCTAGTCTGAAACTCACTCCCGGGTATCTGTTATTCTATATATAAACCACCCCAACCCACTCGATCAGATTCCAGTCTGTAACTCTCTCCTGAGTATCTGTTATTCTATATATAAACCACCCCAACCCACTCGATCAGATTCCAGTCTGTAACTCTCTCCTGAGTATCTGTTATTCTATATATAAACCACCCCAACCCACTCGATCAGATTCCAGTCTGTAACTCACACCCGGGTATCTGTTATTCTATAGATAAACCCCCCGAACCCCTCGATCAGATTCCAGTCTGTAACTCACTCCCAGGTATATGTTATTCTATATATAAACCTCCCGAACCTCTCGATTAGATTCCAGTTTGTAACTCACACCCGGGTATCTGTTATTCTATATATAAACACCCCGAACCCCTCGATTATATTCCAGTCTGTAACGCTCTCCCAGGTATCTGTTATTCTATATATAAAACCCCCGAACGCCTCGATTAGATTCCAGTCTGTAACTCACTCCCGGGTATCTGTTATACTATTTTTAAACAACCCGAACCCCTGGATTAGATTCCAGTCTGTAACTCACTCCCGGGTATCTGTTATTCTATTTATAAACCCGCTGAACCCCTCGATTAGATTCCAGTCTGTAACTCACTCCCGGGTATCTGTTAATCTGTATATAAAACCCCCGAACCCCTCGATTAGATTCCAGTCTGTTACTCACTCCCGGGTATCTGTTGTTCGATATATAAACACCCCGTACCCCTCAATTAGATTCCAGTCTGTAACTCACTCCCGGGTATCTGTTATTCTATTTATAAACCCGCTGAACACCTCGATTAGATTCCAGTCTGTAACTCTCTCCCAGGTATCTGTTATTCTATATATAAACACCTCGAACCCCTCGATTAGATTCCAGTCTGTTACTCACTCCCGGGTATCTGTTATTCTATATATAAACACCCCGAACCCCTCGATTAGATTCCAGTCTGTAACTCACTCCCGGGTATCTGTTATTCTGTATATAAACACCCCGAACCCCTCAATTATATTCCAGTCTGTAACTCACTCCCGGGTATCTGTTATTCTGTATATAAACACCCCGAACCCCTCAATTAGATTTCAGTCTGTAACTCACTCCCGGGTATCTGTTATTCTATATATAAACACCTCGAACCCCTCGATTAGATTCCAGTCTGTTACTCACTCCCGGGTATCTGTTATTCTATATATAAACACCCAGAACCCCTCGATTAGATTCCAGTCTGTAACTCACTCCCAGGTATCTGTTATTCTATATATAAACACCCCGAACCCCTCAATTAGATTCCAGTCTGTAACTCACTCCCAGGTATCTGTTATTCTATATATAAACCACCCGAACCCCTCGATTAGATTCCAGTCTGTAACTCACCCCCGGGTAGCTGTTATTCTAAATATAAACCACCCGAACCCCTCGATTAGATTCCAGTCTGTAATTCACTCCCGGGTAGCTGTTATTCTATATATAAACCACCCGAACCCCTCGATTAGATTCCAGTCTGTAACTCACTCCCGGGTATCTGTTATTCTAGATATAAACGATCCCGAACCCCTCGATTAGATTCCAGTCCGTAACTCTCTCCCGAGTATCTGTTATTCTATATATAAACCACCCCAACCCACTCGATCAGATTCCAGTCTGTAACTCACTCCCAGGTATCTGTTATTCTATATATAAACCCCCAAACCCCTCGATTAGATTCCTGTCTGTAACTCACTTCCGGGTATCTGTTCTTCTATATATAAACCTCCCGAAACCCTCAATTAGATTCCAGTCTGTAACTCACTTCCGGGTATCTGTTCTTCGATATATAAACCTCCCGAACCCTCAATTAGATTCCAGTCTTTAACTCACTCCCGGGTATCTGTTATTCTGTATATAAACCACCCCGAACCCCTCGATTAGATTCCAGTCTGTAACTCACTTCCGGGTATCTGTTCTTCAATATATAAACCCCCCCCGAACCCTCAATTAGATTCCAGTGTTTAACTCACTCCCGGGTATCTGTTATTCGATACATGAAGCCCCCGAACCCCTCGATTAGATTCTAGTCTGAAACTCACTCCCGGGTATCTGTTATTCTATATATAAACCACCCCAACCCACTCGATCAGATTCCAGTCTGTAACTCTCTCCTGAGTATCTGTTATTCTATATATAAACCACCCGAACCCCTCGATTAGATTCCAGTCTGTAACTCACTCCCGGGTATCTGTTCTTCTATATATATTAGCCCCCCGAACCCCTCGATTGGATTCCTGTCTGTAACTCACTCCCAGATATCTGTTATTCTATATATAAACACCCAGAACCCCTCAATTAGATTCCAGTCTGTAACTCACTCGCAGGTATCTGTTATTCTAAACATAAACACCCCGAACCCCTCAATTAGATTCCAGTCTGTAACTCACTCCCAGATATCTGTTATTCTATATATAAACCACCCCGAACCCTTCGATTAGATTCCAGTCTGTAACTCACTCCCAGGTATCTGTTATTCTATATATATACACCCTGAACCTCTCAATTAGATTCCAGTCTGTAACTCACTCCCGGGTATCTCTTATTCTGTATATAAACCCCGAACCCCTCGATTAGATTCCAGTCTGTAACTCACTCCCGGGTATCTGTTATTCTATATATAAAACCCCCGAACCCCTTGATTAGATTCCAGTCTGTAACTCATTCCCGGGTATCTGTTAGTCTATATATAAAACCCCCGAACCCCTCGATTAGATTCCTGTCTGTAACTCACTCCCAGGTATCTGTTATTCTATATATAAAACCCCCGAACCCCTCGATTAGATTCCAGTCTGTAACTCACTCCCGGGTATGTGTTATTCTATATATAAACCACCCCGAACCCCTCGATTAGATTCCAGTCTGTAACTCACTCCCAGGTATCTGTTATTCTATATATAAACCACCCCGAACCCCTCGATTAGATTCCAGTGTTTAACTCACTCCCAGGTATCTGTTATTCTTAATCTAACCACCCCGAACCCCTCGATTAGATTCCAGTCTGTAACTCACTCCCAGGTATCTGTTATTCTATATATAAACCACCCCGAACCCCTCAATTAGATTCCAGTCTGTAACTCACTCCCAGGTATCTGTTGTTCTATATATAAACCCCCCCGAACCCCTCAATTCGATTCCAGTCTGTAACTCACTCCCGGGTATCTGTTGTTCGATATATAAACCCACCGAACCCCTCGATTAGATTCCAGTCTGTAACTCACTCCCAGGTATCAGTTATTCTATATATAACCCCACTGAACCCCTCAATTAGATTCCAGTCTGTAACTCACTCCCAGGTATCAGTTATTCTATATATAACCCCACTGAACCCCTCAATTAGATTCTGGTCTGTAACTCACTCCCAGGTATCTGTTATTCTCTACATAAACCACCCCAAACCCCTCGATTAGGTTCCAGTCTGTAACTCACTCCCAGGTATCTGTTATTCTATATATGAACAACCCGAACCCCTGGATTAGATTCCAGTCTGTAACTCACTCCCAGGTATCTGTTATTCTATATATGAACAACCCGAACCCCTGGATTAGATTCCAGTCTGTAACTCTCTCCCAGGTATCTGTTATTCTATATATATAAACCACCCGAACCCCTCGATTAGATTCCAGTCTGTAATTCACTCCCGGGTATCTGTTATTCTATATATAAACCCCCAAACCCCTCGATTAGATTCCTGTCTGTAACTCACTTCCGGGTATCTGTTCTTCTATATATAAACCTCCCGAAACCCTCAATTAGATTCCAGTCTGTAACTCACTTCCGGGTATCTGTTCTTCGATATATAAACCTCCCGAACCCTCAATTAGATTCCAGTCTTTAACTCACTCCCGGGTATCTGTTATTCTGTATATAAACCACCCCGAACCCCTCGATTAGATTCCAGTCTGTAACTCACTTCCGGGTATCTGTTCTTCAATATATAAACCCCCCCCGAACCCTCAATTAGATTCCAGTGTTTAACTCACTCCCGGGTATCTGTTATTCGATACATGAAGCCCCCGAACCCCTCGATTAGATTCTAGTCTGAAACTCACTCCCGGGTATCTGTTATTCTATATATAAACCACCCCAACCCACTCGATCAGATTCCAGTCTGTAACTCTCTCCTGAGTATCTGTTATTCTATATATAAACCACCCCAACCCACTCGATTAGATTCCAGTCTGTAACTCTCTCCTGAGTATCTGTTATTCTATATATAAACCACCCGAACCCCTCGATTAGATTCCAGTCTGTAACTCACTCCCGGGTATCTGTTCTTCTATATATATTAGCCCCCCGAACCCCTCGATTGGATTCCTGTCTGTAACTCACTCCCAGATATCTGTTATTCTATATATAAACACCCAGAACCCCTCAATTAGATTCCAGTCTGTAACTCACTCGCAGGTATCTGTTATTCTAAACATAAACACCCCGAACCCCTCAATTAGATTCCAGTCTGTAACTCACTCCCAGATATCTGTTATTCTATATATAAACCACCCCGAACCCTTCGATTAGATTCCAGTCTGTAACTCACTCCCAGGTATCTGTTATTCTATATATATACACCCTGAACCTCTCAATTAGATTCCAGTCTGTAACTCACTCCCGGGTATCTCTTATTCTGTATATAAACCCCGAACCCCTCGATTAGATTCCAGTCTGTAACTCACTCCCGGGTATCTGTTATTCTATATATAAAACCCCCGAACCCCTTGATTAGATTCCAGTCTGTAACTCATTCCCGGGTATCTGTTAGTCTATATATAAAACCCCAGAACCCCTCGATTAGATTCCTGTCTGTAACTCACTCCCGGGTATGTGTTATTCTATATATAAACCACCCCGAACCCCTCGATTAGATTCCAGTCTGTAACTCACTCCCAGGTATCTGTTATTCTATATATAAACCACCCCGAACCCCTCGATTAGATTCCAGTGTTTAACTCACTCCCAGGTATCTGTTATTCTTAATCTAACCACCCCGAACCCCTCGATTAGATTCCAGTCTGTAACTCACTCCCAGGTATCTGTTATTCTATATATAAACCACCCCGAACCCCTCAATTAGATTCCAGTCTGTAACTCACTCCCAGGTATCTGTTGTTCTATATATAAACCCCCCCGAACCCCTCAATTCGATTCCAGTCTGTAACTCACTCCCGGGTATCTGTTGTTCTATATATAAACCCACCGAACCCCTCGATTAGATTCCAGTCTGTTACTCACTCCCAGGTATCAGTTATTCTATATATAACCCCACTGAACCCCTCAATTAGATTCCAGTCTGTTACTCACTCCCAGGTATCAGTTATTCTATATATAACCCCACTGAACCCCTCAATTAGATTCTGGTCTGTAACTCACTCCCAGGTATCTGTTATTCTCTACATAAACCACCCCAAACCCCTCGATTAGGTTCCAGTCTGTAACTCACTCCCATGTATCTGTTATTCTATATATGAACACCCCGAACCCCTCGATTAGATTGCAGTCTGTAACTCACTCCCAGGTATCTGTTATTCTATATATAAACCCCACTGAACCCTTTGATTAGACTCCAGCCTGTAACTCACTCCCGGGTATCTGTTGTTCGACATTTAACCCACCCTGATCCCTTGATTCAGCTCCAGCCAGTAACTCCCTCCTCTCCTCCTTACCCATAGGTGTACCCCTTCGGTCGAGGGTAGGGGATGTGTCTCCGGGGAAGGAGGAAGATCGTGCGAAGGATGTGGATGGAGCTGAGGCAGCTGATGAACAGGAACATGGACATCAGAGACAAGCCAGCCTCGTACAAAACCTACAGGGAGTTGGGTTGGGGGATGAATAAAACAAGAGGTAAATGTTAACAGTTGATCACACCTGACCACAGACCTGCGCACTTTCCTCTTTGCTCTCTCCACAACGCACCCGCCTCCCTCTCTCGGCCCTCTCTGTAAAACCCACCCTCCACTCTCTGTATCTCTCCCCACACTCTCTCTTTCCCATCCCTCTCCCTGCACTCACACACTCCCTCACCGCCCCCCACCCCGCCCCCCCCGCCCCCCAAGGATACCTCCTTCTCTCCATGCTCAGCTGTCCGACCTCTCTGTCTCCCCAAGTCTTCCTCTTCCTCCCCCGTGCCCCTCTCTCCCTGATTCCTCTCTCTTGGTACACCCACACTCTCTCTCCCTTTCTCCCTCCCTTCTCTCTACTCAGCACCCGCTCTCACCCTTTCCCCTCTCTTCTCCCACATTGACATCCTCTCTTTCACACCCTGTCTCTGTCTCCTTCTCTCTTTGCTCGCGTTCTATCTATTGCACACCTTCTCTCTCTTCCACCCCGTCACTCCCACAGTGACAACCACTCTCTCTCTGTTCCCTTGCTCCCCTCTCTCTCCATCTCTCCCTTTCCCCCCTCTCTCTGTGCTCCCTCTCTGCCCTCCATCTCTCCCAATCTCCCTCTGTGATCCTCCTCTCTCCCCTCTCTCCCTGTCTCTCTCTCTCGCTCTGCTCCTGCTCTCCCCCTGCCCCCCCCTTTCCCTGTGTGCTCCCCCTCTCTCCCATCTCTCTCGCTGTTTCCCCCTTTCTCTCTATGCCACTGTGCCCCCTCTCTCTCCCTATCTCTCTCTTTCTTCCTCTCTCCCTCTCTGTTCACTGACCCTCTCTCCTCCCTCTCCCTGTCTCTCTCTGCTACCTCTCTCTGTTTTTTCTCTCCCTGACTCTCTCCATTTTCCCTCTCCCCTTCTTTGCTCCCTGTCTCTCTGATCCATCTCTCTCCATTTGCTTCGTCTCTCCCTCTCTTTCTGGTCCCTTTCTCTGCCCCTCTCTCCTCTTTCTCTCTCCCTGTCTCCTTCTCTCTATCTGTGCTCCCTCTCTCCCACTGTGCTCCCTCTCTCCGTTCTTTCTCCCTCTGTGTTCCCTGTCTCACCCTCTCCTCTCACCCTGCCTCACCCTCTCCTCTCACCCTGCCTTTCTCCCTCTCCTCTCACCCTGCCTCACCCATCTCTCTCCCATTCTCCCTCTCTACTCTTTCTCTCCCCATGTATCTCCTTTTCTCTTGCCTCACTCTCTCCCTATCTCTTCCTTCTTCAGCTCCACTCCCTCTCTCTTCCCCCTCTCACTTCCTCCCTCTTTCCACCCAGCGCCATGTGGCATCCTCTGTCTCCAAAACCAAGGCACTCTCTCTTCCGCCTCTCACATTCTCCCCCTCAGGAAAGAGGGGCTAAAGTGCTCCCCCCTCTGATGTGGTGTCCCTAGGTGGGGTCAGTAGTTCAAACACTGACCTTTCACCTTCTGGGATGCACTAAGCTAAACTGAGCTGCTCTATAAGATGATTCGAATCATCGGCCCTCAATCCGGCTTTCAAATCTGAGCATGACATCGCAGAGCAGGAGGACATTTGCACTGCAGTTTTTTTTTAATTCATTCATGGGATGTGGGCATCACTGGCCAGGCCAACATTTATTGCCCATCCCTAATTGCCCTCGAGAAGGTGGTGGTGAGCTGCCTTCTAGAACCGCTGCAGTCCAGACAGATGGGGCGGTAATTGGCCGGGTTGGACTTGTCCTGCTTTTTGTGTACAGGACATACCTGGGCAATTTTCCACATTGCAGGGTAGATGCCAGTGTTGTAGCTGTACTGGAACAGCTTGGCAAGGGGCACGGCAAGTTCTGGAGCACAGGTCTTCAGTACTATTGCCGGAATATTGTCAGGGCCCATAGCTTTTGCAGTATCCAGTGCCTTCAGTCGTTTCTTGATATCACACGGAGTGAATTGAATTGGCTGAAGTCTGGCATCTGTGATGCTGGGGACTTCAGGAGGATGTCGAGATGGATCATCAACTCGGCACTTCTGGCTGAAGATTGTTGCAAATGCTTCAGCCTTATCTTTCGCACTGATGTGCTGGGCTCCCCCATCATTGAGGATGGGGATATTTGTGGAGTCACCTCCTCCAGTTAGTTGTTTAATTATCCACCACCATTCATGGCTGGATGTGGCAGGACTGCAGAGCTTAGATCTGATCCGTTGGTTATGGGATCGCTTAGCTCTGTCTATTGCATGCTGCTTACACAGTTTGGCATGCAAGTAGTCCTGGGTTGTAGCTTCACCAGGTTGACACCTCATTTTGAGGTATGCCTGGTGCTGTTCCTGGCATGCCCTCCTGCACTCTTCATTGAACCAGGGTTGGACTCCTGGTTTGATGGTAATGGTAGAGTGGGGGATATGCCGGGCCATGAGGTTACAGATTGTGGTTGAGTACAATTCTGCTGCTGCTGATGGTCCACAGCGCCTCATGGATGCCCAGTTTTGCATTGCTAGATCTATTCGAAATCTATCCCATTTAACATGGTGGGAGTGCCACACAACACGATGGACGGTATCCTCAATGTGAAGGCGGCACTTCGTCTCCACAAGGACTGTGCGGTGGTCACTCCTACCAATACAGTCATGGACAGAAGCATCTGCAGCAAGCAGATTGGTGAGGATGAGGTCAAGTATGTTTTTCCCTCTTGTTGGTTCCCCCACCACCTGCCGCAGACCCAGTCTAGCAGCTATGTCCTTGAGGACTCGGCCGGCTCGCTCACTAGTGGTGCTACCGAGCCACTCTTGGTGATGGACATTGAAGTTCCCCACCCAGAGTACATTTTGTGCCCTTGCCACCCTCAGTGCTTCCTCCAAGTGCTGTTCAACATGGAGGAGTACTGAGTCATCAGCTGAGGGAGGGCAGTAGGTGGTAATCAGTAGGAGGTTACCTTGCCCATGTTTGACCTGATGCCATGAGACTTCATGGGGTCCAGAGTCGATGTTGAGGACTCCCAGGGAAACTCCCTCCCTACTGTATACCACTGTGCCACCACCTCTGGTGGGTCTGTCCTGCCAGTGGGACAGGACATACCCAGGGATGGTGATGGCAGTGTCTGGGACATTGTCTGTAAGGTATGATTCCGTGAGTATGACTATGTCAGGCTGTTGCTTGACTAGTCTGTGGGACAGCTCTCCCAACATTAGCACAAGCCCCCAGATGTTAGTAAGGAGGACTTTGCAGGGTCGACAGTGTTGGGTTTGCTGTTTCCGGGGCATGGGTCGATGCCCGATGGTCCGTCCGGTTTCATTCCTTATCAATATTTTGATGGTTAGGTACAACTGAGTGGCTTGCTGGGCCAGTTCAGAGTCAACTGGATTGCTGTGGGTCTGGAGGCACATGTAGGCCAGACCAGGTAAGGATGGCAGATTTCCTTCCCTGAAGGATATGAGGGAACCAGATTGTTTTTGCGACTCTCGACAATGGTTTCATGGCCTTCATTAGAATGACTTTTGTTTAAATTCCACATTATTTTTATGAATTGAATTCAAATTCCACCATCTGCCGTGGTGGGATTCGAACCCTTGTTCCCAGAAAAATACCCTGTGTCTCTGGGTTACTAGTTCAGTGACGAATCCTCTACACCACTGCCTCCACTGTGTCTGTACTGGCTCTTTGAAAGAGTTATCCAATTAATGCCACCCATTACACTTGAATCCACTTTTCTCACCTTAACCAGCAGAAAGACGACTGCTGAGGAGTCAAAGGCTCCATTGTACAGGGTGATAATTGTCGACCGTCTCTTTCGAAATAAGTTTCCAACCTACGGATCAGAACATAGAATTATAGAATCATCGAACATTTGTGACACAGAAGGAGTCCATTCAACCTATCGTGTCTGTGCTGGTCAACAAAGAGCTACCCAGTTAGATTCTGAAGTATTAAACTCTGTTTCTCTCTCCATAGCTGCTGCCAGACCTGTTGAGTATTTCGAACACTTCCTGTTCTCACTTCCGATTTCCAGCACCCGCTGGATTTTGCCTTTACTTTAACGACCCAGTCTAATTACAACTTCCGACAACTGGTCCGTAGCCTCGCTCTGATACAATGGTTAGAATCATAGCATGGTCACAGCACAGAAGGAGGCTGTTCTGCCCATCTTATCTGTGCTGACTCTCTACAAGAGCAACTCGCCCAGCCCCACTCCCCTACCTTTTCCCCATAGCCATGCAAATATTTTTCTCTTCAGATAATTCTCAGATTCCCTTTTGAAAGGATGATTAAATCAGCCTCCACCTCACTCTCAGGCAGTGCATTTCTTCATGTCGACTCTGCTTCTCTTGCCAATCACCTTAAATCAGTGTCCCCTGGTTCTGGTTCCTTCCACCAATGGGAACAGTTTCTCTCTATTTACTCTGTCCCAGACCCCTCATAACTTTGAACACCTCGATCAAATCACATCTCATCTTTCTCTTCTCTATGTAGAACAACCCCAGCTTCTCCAATCTATCCACGGAACTGAAGTCCCTCATCCATTCCAGAAGGCATCCATGTACTTTTCTTAAAATATGGTGAGGGTTTGTGCCTCGACCAACCCTTCAGGCAGCGAGTACCAGCTCCCTACTACACTTTGGGTGAAAAAAATACATAGTCATCTCCTCTCTAATCCTACTAATTACTTGAAATCTCTTTCCCCCTCATTTTATTTTTTTTTTATTCGATCCTGGGATGTAGGTGGCGCTGGCTAGGCCAGCATTTATTGTTCATTCCTAATTGCCCTTGAGAAGGTGGTGGTGAGCTGCCTTCTTGAACCACTGCAGTCCATGTGGTGCAGGTACACCCACAGTGCTGTTCGGAAGGGAGTTCCAGGATTTTGACCCAGTGACAGTGAAGGAACGGTGATATAGTTCCAAGTCAGGATGATGTATGACTTGGAGGGGAACTTGCAGGTGGTGGTGTTCCCAAACATAGAACATAGAACAGTACAGCACAGTACAGGCCCTTCGGCCCACGATGTTGTGCCGAACCTTTAACTTACTCTAAGATCAAACTAACTACCTACCCTTCATTCTACTATCATCCATGTACCTATCCAAGAGTCGCTTAAATGTCCCTAATGTATCTGCTTCTACTACCAACGCTGGCAGCGCATTCCACGCACCCACCACTCTCTGTGTAAAGAACCTACCTCTGACATCTCCCCGAAACCTTCCTCCAATCACCTTAAAATTATGCCCCCTGGTTATAGCCCTTTCCACCCTGGGAAAAAGTCTCTGGCTATCCACTCTATCTATGCCTCTCATCATCTTGTACCCCTCTATCAAGTCACCTCTCATCCTTCAACGCTCCAATGAGAAAAGCCCTAGCTCCCTCAACCTTTCTTCATAAGACATGCCCTCCAGTCCAGGCAGCATCCTGGTAAATCTCCTCTGCACCCTCTCTAAAGCTTCCACATCCTTCCTATAATGAGGCGACCAGAACTGAACACAGTATTCCAAGTGTGGTCTAACCAGGGCCTTATAGAGCTGCAGCATAACCTCACGGCTCTTAAACTCAATCTCCATGTTAATGAAAGCCAACACACCATACACCTTCTTAACAACCCTATCAACTTGGGTGGCAACTTTGAGCGATCTATGGACGTGGACCCCAAGATCCCTCTGTTCCTCCACACTGCCAAGAATCCTGTCTTTAAGCCTGTATTCTGCTTTCAAATTCGACCTTCCAAAATGAATCACTTTACACGTTTCCAGGTTGAACTCCATCTGCCACTTCTCAGCCCAGCTCTGCATCCTGTCAATGCCCCGCTGCAACCTACAACAGCCCTCCACACTATCCACAACTCCATCAACCTGTGTGCCATCGGCAAACTTACTAACCCAGCCTTCCACTTTCTCATCCAAGTCATTTATAAAAATCACAAAGAGCAGAGGTCCCAGAACAGATCCCTGCGGAACACCACTGGTCACTGGGCTCCAGGCTGAATACTTTCCATCTACTACCACCCTCTGACTTCTATGGGCCAGCCAATTCTGTATCCAGACAGCCAACTTTCCCTGTATCCCATGCCTCCTTACTTTCTGAATGAGTCTACCATGGGGAACCTTATCAAACGCCTTGCTAAAATCCACATACACCACATCCACTGCTCTTCCTTCATCAATGTGTTTTGTCACATCCTCAAAGAATTCAATAAGGCTTGTGAGGCATGACCTGCCCCTCACAAAGCAATGGTGACTGTCTCTAATCAAACTATGCTTTTCCAAATAATCATAAATCCTGTCTCTCAGAATCCTCTCCAATAAGTTGCCCACTACCGACGTAAGACTGACTGGTCTGTATTTCCCAGGGTTATCCCTATTCCCTTTCTTGAACAAGGGAATAACATTTGCCAGCCTCCAATCATCCGGTACTACTCCAGTGGACAATGAGGACACAAAGATCATCGCCAAAGGCGCGGCAATCTCTTCCCTCGCTTCTCGTAATAACCTTGGGTATATCCCGTCTGGCCCCGGGGACTTATCTGTCCTCATGTCTTTCAAAATTTCCAGCACATCCTCCCTCTTAACCTCAACCTGTTCGAGCATATCAGCCTGTTCCACGCTGTCCTCACAAACGACCAGGTCCCTCTCACTAGTGAATACTGAAGCATAGTATTCATTAAGGACCTCCCCTACCTCCTCCGACTCCAGACACAAGTTCCCTCCACTATCCCTGATCGGCCCTACCCTCACTCTGGCCTTCCTCTTGTTCCTCACATAAGTGTAGAACGCCTTGGGACTTTCCTTAATCCTACCCGCCAAGACTTTTTCATGTCCCCTTCTAGCTCTCCTAAGTCCATTCTTCAGTTCCTTCCTGCCTACCTTGTAACCCTCTAGAGACCTGTCTGATCCTTGCTTCCTCAACCTTAAGTAAGCTTCCTTCTTCCTCTTGACTAGCTGTTCCACATCTCTGGTCATCCAAGGTTCCTTCACCCTACCATCCCTTCCTTGCCTCATCGGGACAAACCTATCCAGCAGTCGCAGCAAGTGCTCCCTAAACAACCTCCACATTTCTGTCATGCATTTCCCTGAGAACATCTGTTCCCAATTTAAGCTCCCCAGTTCCTGCCTAATAGCATTGTAATTCTCCCTCCCCCAATTAAATATTTTCCCATCCCGTCTGCTCCTATCCCTCTCCATGAATATAGTAAAGGTCAGGGAGTTGTGATCACTATCACCGAAATGCTCTCCCACCGAGAGATCTGCCACCTGGCCTGGTTCGTTGCCAAGCACCAAATCCAACATAGCCTCCCCTCTAGTCAGCCTATCTACATATTGAGTCAGGAAACCTTCCTGGACACACCTGACAAAATCTGCTCCATCCAAACTATTTGCACTAAGGAGGTTCCAATCAATATTAGGGAAGTTGAAGTCACCCATGACAACAACCCTGTTACTTCTGCACCTTTCCAAAATCTGCCTCCCAATCTGTTCCTCCGTGTCTCTGTTGCTATTGGGGGGTCGATAGAAAACTCCCAATAAAGTGACTGCTCCTTTCCTGTTTCTGACTTCCACCCATAATGACTCAGTAGACAAACCCTCCTCGACGACCTCCCTTTCTGCAGCTGTGATACTATCCCTGATTAGCAATGCCACTCCCCCACCTCTTTTACCTCCCTCCCTATTCCTTTTGAAACATCTAAACCCCGGAACATCCAACATCCATTCCTGCCCCTGTGATATCCACGTCTCCGTAATGGCCACATCGTCGTAGCTCCAAGTACTGATCCATGCTCTAAGTTCATCACCCTTATTCCTGACACTTCTTGCGTTAAAATAGACACACTTCAACCCATCATACTGGCTGCAACTTTGCCCTGTCAACTGTCTAACCTTCCTCACAGACTCTCTGCACTCTGTATCTGCCTGTTCAACAACTACCCCACCCACTGATCCGTAGCTCCAGTTCCCATCCCCCTGCCAAACTAGATTAAACCCTCCCGAAGAGCTCTAGCAAACCTCCCGCCTAGGATATTGATGCCCCTCCAGTTCAGATGCAACCCGTCCTTCTTGTACAGGTCCCACCTTCCTCAGAAGGTATCCCAATGATCCACATATCTGAAGCCCTCCCTCCTACACCAGTTCTGTAGCCACGTGTTCAGCTGCACTCGCTCTCTGTTTCTAGCCTCACTAGCACGTGGTACCGGTAACAATCCTGAGATTACTACTCTGCTCGTCCTGCCTTTTAGCTTCCAACCTAACTCCCTATATTCGCTTTTCAGGTCCTCATCCCTTTTCCTAGCTATGTCATTGGTACCGATATGTACCACAACTTCTGGCTGCTCCCCCTCCCCCTTAAGAATCCTTGCCCTTCTAGTTGGTAGAGGTCGCGGGTTTGGAAGGTGCTGTCTAAGGAGCCTTGGTGCATTGCTGCAGTGCATGTTATAGATGGTACACACTGCTGCCACTGTGCGTCGGTGGTGGAGGGAGTGAATGTTTGTAGATGGGGTGCCAATCAAGCGGGCTGCTTTGCTCTGGATGGTGTTGAGCTTCTTGAGTGTTGTTGGAGCTGCACCCATCCAGGCAAGTGGAGAATATTCCATCACACTCCTGACTTGTGCCTTGTAGATGGTGGACAGGCTTTGGGGAGTCAGGAGGTGAGCTACTCGCCTCAGGATTCCTAGCCTCTGACCTGCTCTTGTAGCCATGGTATTTATATGGCTACTCCAGTTCAGTTTCTGGTCAATGGTAGCCCCTAGGATGTTGATAGTGGGGGATTCAGCGATGGTAATGCCATTGAATGTCAAGGGGAGATGGTTAGATTCTCTCTTGTTGGAGATGGTCATTGCCCGGCACTTGTGTGGTGAGAATGTTACTTGCCACTTAACAGCCCAAACCTGGATATTGTCCAGGTCTTGCTGCATTGCTATCGGGACTGGTTCAGTATCTGAGCATTCACAAATGGTGCTGAACATTGTGCAATCATCAGCAAACATCCCCACTTCTGACCTTATGATTGAAGGAAGGTCATTGATGAAGCAGCTGAAGATGGTTGGGCCGAGGACACTACCCTGAGGAACTCCTGCAGTGATGTCCTGGAGCTCAGATGATTGACCTCCAACAACCACAACCATCTTCCTTTGTGCTAGGTATGACTCCAACCAGCAGAGAGTTTTCCCCCTGATTCCCATTGATTCCAGTTTTGCTAGGGCTCCTTGATGCCATACTCGGTCAAATGCTATCTTGATGTCAAGGGCAGTCACTCTCACCTCACCTCTTGAGTTCAGGTCTTTTGTCCATGTTTAAACCAAGGCTGTAATGAGGTCCGGAGATGAGTGGCCCTGGTGGAACCCAAACTGAGCATCACTGAGCAGGTTATTGCTAAGCAAGTGCCGCTTGATGGCACTGTTGATGACACCTTCCATCACTTTACTGATGATTGAGAGTAGACTGATGGGACGGTAACTGGCCGGGTTGGATTTGTCCTGCTTTCTGTGTACAGGACATACCTGGGCAATTTTCCACATTGCCAGGTCGATACCAGTGTTGTAGCTGTACTGGAACATCTTGGCTCGGGGCAAGGCAAATTCTAGAGCACAGGTCTTCAGTCCTTTTGCCAGACCTCTTACCATCTGCGAGCAGAATGGAGCGGAGTGGAGTGGGCCTGGAGGGAGAATGCCGAGTGCGGAGCCTGTAAATCGAACCTGAGGATCGAGACCCAGTCTCTTACCTTCTGGAGCAGAGAGGAGTTTTGAAAAAAAAAGCCAACAGTGACGTGCGAGGAGAGCTGCAAGGTGATTGGTTGGTGAGTAGCAGCTGTTAGAATATCTCAAAAAAAGGGGAAAGTTTTTTTTTCTTGGAACAAAAACCTCTGGTGATGAGGTGAGTACTACGAAAGTGTTTTATTTTTAAGGACTTTAGATTGAAGTGGGTAATACAAGGCCCCTGGTATAATTAAGGGAGTCACTAATTAATTTAATCTAAGGGTAAGTTATGACAGGAGAGCTCAGCCCTGTGATCTTCTCCTCCTGTGCTATGTGGGAAATCAGGGATTCTTCCAGTGTCCCTGGTGACCATGTGTGCAGGAAGTGTATCCATCTGCAGCTACTGACTACCCACATTACAGAGCTGGAGATGCGGGTGGATTCACTGTGGAGCATCTGTGATGCTGAGGATGTCGGGGATAGCACGTTTAGTGAGGTGGTCACACTGCAGGTAATAGCTGCACAGGCAGAAAAGAGATGGGTGACCACCAGGCAGAGTAGTAGGCAGAGGCAGGTAGTGCAGGAGTTCCCTGTGACCATCCTCCTCTCAAACAGATATAACACTTTGGATACTGTTGGAGGGGATGACCTCCCAGGGGAAAGCATCAACAGCCAGGTTTGTGGCACCACGGAGGCTCTGCTGCACAGCAGGGGAGGAAAAGGATTGGAAGAGCTATAGTGCTAGAGGATTCTCAGTACTGACCCTCTGACAGTGCGGCACTCCCTCAGTACTGACCCTCCGACAGTGCGGCACTGCCTCAGTACTGACCCTCCGACAGTGCGGCACTCCCTCAGTACTGACCCTCCGACAGTGCGGCACTGCCTCAGTACTGACCCTCCGACAGTGCGGCACTCCCTCAGTACTGACCCTCCGACAGTGCGGCACTCCCTCAGTACTGACCCTCCGACAGTGCGGCACTCCCTCAGTACTGACCCTCCGACAGTGCGGCACTCCCTCAGTACTGACCCTCCGACAGTGCGGCACTCCCTCAGTACTGACCCTCCGACAGTGCGGCACTCCCTCAGTACTGACCCTCCGACAGTGCGGCACTCCCTCAGTACTGACCCTCCGACAGTGCGGCACTGCCTCAGTACTGACCCTCCGACAGTGCGGCACTGCCTCAGTACTGACCCTCCGACAGTGCGGCACTGCCTCAGTACTGACCCTCCGACAGTGCGGCACTCCCTCAGTACTGACCCTCCGACAGTGCGGCACTCCCTCAGTACTGACCCTCCGACAGTGCGGCACTCCCTCAGTACTGACCCTCCGACAGTGCGGCACTCCCTCAGTACTGACCCTCCGACAGTGCGGCACTCCCTCAGCACTGACCCTCCGACAGTGCGGCACTCCCTCAGCACTGACCCTCCGACAGTGCGGCACTCCCTCAGCACTGACCCTCCGACAGTGCGGCACTCCCTCAGCACTGACCCTCCGACAGTGCGGCACTCCCTCAGTACTGACCCTCCGACAGTGCGGCACTCCCTCAGTACTGACCCTCCGACAGTGCGGCACTCCCTCAGTACTGACCCTCCGACAGTGCGGCACTCCCTCAGTACTGACCCTCCGACAGTGCGGCACTCCCTCAGTACTGACCCTCCGACAGTGCGGCACTCCCTCAGTACTGACCCTCCGACAGTGCGGCACTGCCTCAGTACTGACCCTCCGACAGTGCGGCACTGCCTCAGTACTGACCCTCCGACAGTGCGGCACTGCCTCAGTACTGACCCTCCGACAGTGCGGCACTGCCTCAGTACTGACCCTCCGACAGTGCGGCACTCCCTCAGTACTGACCCTCCGACAGTGCGGCACTCCCTCAGTACTGACCCTCCGACAGTGCGGCACTCCCTCAGTACTGACCCTCCGACAGTGCGGCACTCCCTCAGTACTGACCCTCCGACAGTGCGGCACTCCCTCAGCACTGACCCTCCGACAGTGCGGCACTCCCTCAGCACTGACCCTCCGACAGTGCGGCACTCCCTCAGCACTGACCCTCCGACAGTGCGGCACTCCCTCAGCACTGACCCTCCGACAGTGCGGCACTCCCTCAGCACTGACCCTCCGACAGTGCGGCACTCCCTCAGCACTGACCCTCCGACAGTGCGGCACTCCCTCAGTACTGACCCTCCGACAGTGCGGCACTCCCTCAGTACTGACCCTCCGACAGTGCGGCACTCCCTCAGTACTGACCCTCCGACAGTGCGGCACTCCCTCAGTACTGACCCTCCGACAGTGCGGCACTGCCTCAGTACTGACCCTCCGACAGTGCGGCACTGCCTCAGTACTGACCCTCCGACAGTGCGGCACTGCCTCAGTACTGACCCTCCGACAGTGCGGCACTGCCTCAGTACTGACCCTCCGACAGTGCGGCACTGCCTCAGTACTGACCCTCCGACAGTGCGGCACTCCCTCAGTACTGACCCTCCGACAGTGCGGCACTCCCTCAGTACTGACCCTCCGACAGTGCGGCACTCCCTCAGCACTGACCCTCCGACAGTGCGGCACTCCCTCAGCACTGACCCTCCGACAGTGCGGCACTCCCTCAGCACTGACCCTCCGACAGTGCGGCACTCCCTCAGCACTGACCCTCCGACAGTGCGGCACTCCCTCAGCACTGACCCTCCGACAGTGCGGCACTCCCTCAGCACTGACCCTCCGACAGTGCGGCACTCCCTCAGCACTGACCCTCCGACAGTGCGGCACTCCCTCAGCACTGACCCTCCGACAGTGCGGCACTCCCTCAGCACTGACCCTCCGACAGTGCGGCACTCCCTCAGCACTGACCCTCCGACAGTGCGGCACTCCCTCAGCACTGACCCTCCGACAGTGCGGCACTCCCTCAGCACTGACCCTCCGACAGTGCGGCACTCCCTCAGCACTGACCCTCCGACAGTGCGGCACTCCCTCAGCACTGACGCTCCGACAGTGCGGCACTCCCTCAGCACTGACGCTCCGACAGTGCGGCACTCCCTCAGCACTGACGCTCCGACAGTGCGGCACTCCCTCAGCACTGACGCTCCGACAGTGCGGCACTCCCTCAGCACTGACGCTCCGACAGTGCGGCACTCCCTCAGCACTGACGCTCCGACAGTGCGGCACTCCCTCAGCACTGACGCTCCGACAGTGCGGCACTCCCTCAGCACTGACGCTCCGACAGTGCGGCACTCCCTCAGCACTGACGCTCCGACAGTGCGGCACTCCCTCAGCACTGACGCTCCGACAGTGCGGCACTCCCTCAGCACTGACGCTCCGACAGTGCGGCACTCCCTCAGCACTGACGCTCCGACAGTGCGGCATTCCCTCAGCACTGACGCTCCGACAGTGCGGCACTCCCTCAGCACTGACGCTCCGACAGTGCGGCACTCCCTCAGCACTGACGCTCCGACAGTGCGGCACTCCCTCAGCACTGACGCTCCGACAGTGCGGCACTCCCTCAGCACTGACGCTCCGACAGTGCGGCACTCCCTCAGCACTGACGCTCCGACAGTGCGGCACTCCCTCAGCACTGACGCTCCGACAGTGCGGCACTCCCTCAGCACTGACGCTCCGACAGTGCGGCACTCCCTCAGCACTGACGCTCCGACAGTGCGGCACTCCCTCAGTACTGACGCTCCGACAGTGCGGCACTCCCTCAGTACTGACGCTCCGACAGTGCGGCACTCCCTCAGTACTGACGCTCCGACAGTGCGGCACTCCCTCAGTACTGACGCTCCGACAGTGCGGCACTCCCTCAGTACTGACGCTCCGACAGTGCGGCACTCCCTCAGTACTGACGCTCCGACAGTGCGGCACTCCCTCAGTACTGACGCTCCGACAGTGCGGCACTCCCTCAGTACTGACCCACGGACAGTGCAGCACTCCCTCAGTACTGACCCTCCGACAGTGCAGCACTGCCTCAGTACTGATCCTCCGACAGTGCAGCACTCCCTCAGTACTGACCCTCCGACAGTGCAGCACAGTGACGCAGTGGTAAGCACCGCAGCCTCACAGCTCCAGGGACCCGGGTTCGATTCTGGGTACTGCCTGTGTGGAGTTTGCAAGTTCTCCCTGTGTCTGCGTGGGTTTTCTCCGGGTGCTCCGGTTTCCTCCCACAAGCCAAAAGACTTGCAGGTTGATAGGTAAATTGGCCATTATAAATTGTCACTAGTGTAGGTAGGTGGTAGGGAAAAACAGGGACAGGTGGGGATGTTTGGTAGGAATATGGGATTAGTGTAGGATTAGTATAAATGGGTGGTTGATGTTCGGCACAGACTCGGTGGGCCGAAGGGCCTGTTTCAGTGCTGTATCTCTAATCTAATCTAATCACTCCCTCAGTACTGACCCTCTGACAGTGCAGCACTGCCTCAGTACTGACCCTCTGACAGTGCGGCACTCCCTCAGTCATGACCCTCCGACAGTGCAGGGCTCGCTCAGTACTGACAGTGCAGCACTCCCTCAGTACTCACCCTCCGACAGTGCAGCACTCCCTCAGTACTCACCCTCCGACAGTGCAGCATTCCCTCACTACTCACCCTCCGACAGTGCAGCACTCCTCAGTACTGACCATGCGACAGTGCAGCACTCCCTCAGTACTGACCCTGCGACACTGCAACACTCCCTCAGTACTGACCCTCTGACAGTGCAGCACTCCCTCAGTACTGACCCTCTGACAGTGCAGCACTCCCTCAGTACTGACCCTCTGACAGTGCAGCACTCCCTCAGTACTGACCCTCTGACAGTGCAGCACTCCCTCAGTACTGACCCTCTGACAGTGCAGCACTCCCTCAGTACTGACTCGCCGGCAGTGCAGCACTCCCTCAGTACTGACCCTCCGACAGTGCAGCACTCCCTCAGTACTGACCCTGCGACACTGCAACACTCCCTCAGTACTGACCCTGCGACACTGCAACACTCCCTCAGTACTGACCCTCCAAGAGTGCTGCACTCTCTCAATACTGACCCACCGACAGGGCAGCACTCCCTCAGTACTGACCCTCCGACAGTGCAGCACTCCCTCAGTACTGACCCTGCGACACTGCAACACTCCCTCATTACTGACCCACCGACAGTGCAGCACTCCCTCAGTACTGACCCACCGACAGTGCAGCACTCCCTCAGCACTGACCCTCCAACAGTGCTGCACTCTCTCAGTACTGACCCTGCGACAGTGCGGCACTCCCTCAGTACTGACCCTCCGACAGTGCTGCACTCTCTCAGCACTGACACTGCGACAGCACAGCACTCCCACAGTACTGACCCTAAAACAGTGCAGCACTCCCTCAGTGCTGACCCTCCGAAAGCGAAGGAGTCCCTCAGTACTGACCATGCGACAGTGCAGCACTCCCTCAGTACTGACCCTCCGACAGTGCAGCACTCCCTCAGTACTGACCCTGCGACAGTGCAGCAGTCCCTCAGGACTTATCCTCGAACAGTGCAGCACTCCCTCAGGATTTACACTCGAACAGTGCAACAGTGCAGAATAGGAGAGTGATAGTGATAGAAGATTCAATGGTTAGAACAAAGAAGAAAGAAAATTACAGCATAGGAACAGGCCCTTCGGCCCTCCAAGCCTACGCCGATCCAGATCCTCTATCTAAATCTGTCGCCTATTTTCTAAGGGTCTGTATCTCTTTACTTCCTGCCCATTCATGTCTCAATTTCTCTGCCCCCCTCACTCACTCTAACCTGTCCCCCTCTGAACTTGAGGCACTCCGTTCTCTCAGGTCTAACCCCGACATGGTCACCAAACCTGCAGACAAGGGTGGTGCTGTTGTTGTATGGCGTACCGACCTCTACCTTGCAGAAGCTCAACGCCAACTCACAGACACCTCTTCCTACCTCCCTCTGGACCATGACCCCACCACCGAACATCAAGCCACCGTCCAAAGGACTGTCACTGACCTCATCTCCTCTGGAGATTTTCCCTCTATGGCTTCCAACCTCATTGTCCCACAACCCCGGACAGCCTGCTTCTACCTCCTTCCCAAAATCCACAAACGGGACTGTCCCGGCAGACCCATTGTGTCAGCCTGCTCCTGCCCCACTGGACTTATTTCTTCCTATCTAGACTCTATCTTTTCTCCGCTGGTCCAGTCTCTTCCCACCTACATCCGTGACTCTTCTGATGCCCTACATCATTTTGACAATTTCCAGTTTCCTGGTCCCAACGGCCTCCTCTTCACTATGGGCGTCCAATCGCTCTACACCTCCATCCCCCACCAGGATGGTTTGAGGGCTTTCCGCATCTTCCTGGGACAGAGGCCCAACCAGTCCCCATCCACCACCACCCTCTTCGGCCTGGCTGAACTTGTTCTCACATTGAACAACTTCTCCTTCAACTCCACGCACTTCCTTCAAGTAAAAGGTGTCGCTATGGGTACCCGCATGGGTCCGAGTTATGCCTGTCTTTTTGTGGGATATGTCGAGCATTCTTTGTTCCAGTCCTACTCAGGCCCCCTCCCCCAACTCTTTTTCCGGTACATTGATGACTGTATCGGTGCCGTTTCCTGCTCCCGCCCCGAACTGGAAAACTTTATCAACTTTGCTTCCAATTTCCACCCTTCTCTCACCTTTACATGGTCCATCTCTGACACTTCCCTTCCCTTCCTCGACTTCTCTGTCTCCATCTCTGGGGATAGGTTGTCTACCAATATCCATTATAAGCCCACTGACTCCCACAGTTACCTCGACTACACTTCTTCACACCCTACCTCCTGTAAGGACTCCATTCCATTCTCCCAGTTTCTCCGTCTCCGACGCATCTGCTCTGATGATGCTACCTTCCATGACGGTGCTTCTGATATGACCTCCTTTTTCCTCAACCGAGGATTTCCCCCCACTGTGGTTGACAGGGCCCTCAACCGTGTCCGACCCATTCCCCGCACCTCTACCCTCACCCCTTCCCCTCCCTCCCAGAACCGTGACAGGGTTCCCCTTGTCCTCACTTTTCATCCCACCAGCCTCCATATCCAACGGATCATCCTCCGCCATTTTCGCCACCTCCAGCGTGATGCCACTACCAGTCGCATCTTCCCCTCCCTTCCCCTGTCAGCATTCCGAAGGGATCGTTCCCTCCGCGACACCCTGGTCCACTCCTCCATTACCCCCACCACCTCGTCCCCGTCCCAGGGCACCTTCCCCTGCAATCGCAGGAGGTGTAATACCTGCCCATTTACCTCCTCTCTCCTCACTATCCCAGGCCCCAAACACTCCTTTCAGGTGAAGCAGTGATTTACTTGTACTTCTTTCAATGTAGTCTACATTGGGGAGACCAAGCGCAGACTGGGTGACCGCTTTGCGGAACATCTCCGCTCAGTCCGCAAGCAGGACCCTGAGCTTCCGGTTGCTTGCCATTTCAACACTCCCCCCTGCTCTCATGCTCACATCTCTGTCTTGGGATTGCTGCAGTGTTCCAGTGAACATCAACGCAAGCTCGAGGAACAGCATCTCATCTACCGATTAGGCACACGACAGCCTGACGGACTGAACATTGAGTTCAATAATTTCAGAGCATGACAGCCCCCCCATTTTACTTTCATTTTTAGTTATTTTTTCTTCCTTTTTTTACATTCCTTCTTACCTTTTTTACAATGTTTTTTTGCATTTATTTCATTTCATCTTAGTTTGTTCAGTTTGCTTACCCACTGTTTTTTTCAGGTTGTTTTTCTTCAGGTTTGCACTTGCTGCTGTTCAATATTCAGTGTATTCACACCTAATCTGTACTAATGCTTTGTCTTTCAACACACCATTAACATATTGTTTGCCTTTGCTCCGTGACCTTTTGGTCAGCTATGTGGCCTGGTCCAATCTGTACCTTCTCCTTTGTTATCTCTTGCCCCACCCCCACCTCACTTGTTTATAATCTGTGACTTTTCTAATATTTGTCAGTTCCGAAGAAGGGTCACTGACCCGAAACGTTAACTCTGCTTCTCTTTCCACAGATGCTGCCAGACCTGCTGAGTGATTCCAGCATTTCTTGTTTTTGTTTCAGATTTCCAGCATCCGCAGTATTTTGCTTTTGCTTTTTTCCTTACTGAAGTCCATGTATATGACATCTACAGCCCTTCCCTCATCAATTAACTCGGTCACTTCCTCAAAGAATTCTATTAAGTTGGTAAGACATGACCTTCCCTGCACAAAACCATGTTGCCTATCACTGATAAGCCCATTTTCTTCCAAATGGGAATAGATCCTATCCCTCAGTAACTTCTCCAGCAGCTTCCCTACCACTGACGTCAGGCTCACCGGTCTATAATTACCTGGATTATCCCTGCTACCCTTCTTAAACAAGGGGACAACATTAGCAATTCTCCAGTCCTCCGGGACCTAACCCGTGTTTAAGGATGCTGCAAAGATATCTGTTAAGGCCCCAGCTATTTCCTCTCTCGCTTCCCTCAGTAACCTGGGATAGATCCCATCCGGACCTGGGGACTTGTCCACCTTAATGCCTTTTAGAATACCCAACACTTCCTCCCTCCTTATGCCGACTTGACCTAGAGTAATCAAACATCTGTCCCTAACCTCAACATCCGTCATGTCCCTCTCCTCGGTGAATACCGATGCAAAGTACTCGTTTAGAATCTCACCCATTTTCTCTGACTCCACGCATAATTTTCCTCCTTTGTCCTTGAGTGGGCCAATCCTTTCTCTAGTTACCCTCTTGCTCCTTATATATGAATAAAAGGCTTTGGGATTTTCCTTAACCCTGTTTGCCAAAGATATTTCATGACCCCTTTTAGCCCTCTTAATTCCTCGTTTCAGATTGGTCCTACATTCCCGATATTCTTCCAAAGCTTCGTCTTTCTTCAGTCTCCTGGACCTTATGTATGCTTCCTTTTTCCTCTTAGCTAGTTTCAGAATTTCACCTGTCATCCATGGTTCCCTAATCTTGTCATTTCTATCCCTCATTTTCAAGGAACATGTCTCTCCTGCACGCTAATCAACCTCTCTTTAAAAGCCTCCCACATATCAAATGTGGATTTACCTTCAAACAGCTGATCCCAATCTACATTCCCCAGCTCCTGCCGAATTTTGGTCTAGTTGGCCTTCCCCCAATTTAGCACTCTTCCTTTAGGACCACTCTCGTCTTTGTCCATGAGTATTCTAAAACTTACGGAATTGTGATCACTATTCCCAAAGTAGTCCCCTACTGAATCTTCAACCACCTTGCCGGGCTCATTCCCCAATACCAGGTCCAGTATGGCCAGTAGAGGAACAGACTGGAAATTCTGTGCACGCAAACGAGACTCCCGGATGGTATGTTGCCTCCCGGGTGCCAGGGTCAGGGATGTCTCGGATCGAGTCTACAGGATTCTTAAGGGGGAGGGGGAGCAGCCAGAAGTCGTGGTACATATCTGTACCAATGACATAGCTCGGAAAAGGGATGAGGACCTGAAAAGCGAATATAGGGAATTAGGTTGGAAGCTAAAAGGCAGGATGAGCAGGATAGTAATCTCAGGATTGAGACCGGTGCCACGTGCTAGTGAGGCTAGAAACAGGGAGCGAGTGCAGTTGAGCACGTAGCTACAGAACTGGTGTAGGAGGGAGGGCTTCAGATATGTGGATCATTGGGATACCTTCTGGGGAAGGTGGGACCTGTACAAGAAGGACGGGTTGCATCTGAACTGGAGGGGCACCAATATCCTGGGCGGGAGGTTTGCTAGAGCTCTTCGGGAGGGTTTAATCTAGTTTGGCAGGGGGATGGGAACCGGAGCCACGGATCAGTGGATGGGGTAGCTGTTGAACAGGCAGATACAGAGTGCAGAGAGTCTGTGAGGAAGGTTAGACAGTTGACAGGGCAAGTTGCAGCCAGTATGATGGGTTGAAGTGTGTCTATTTTAACGCAAGAAGTGTCAGGAATAAGGGTGATGAACTTAGAGCATGGATCAGTACTTGGAGCTACGATGTTGTGGCCATTACGGAGACGTGGATATCACAGGGGCAGGAATGGATGTTGGATGTTCCGGGGTTTAGATGTTTCAAAACGAATAGGGAGGGAGGTAAAAGAGGTGGGGGAGTGGCATTGCTAATCAGGGATAGTATCACAGCTGCAGAAAGGGAGGTCGTCGAGGAGGGTTTGTCTACTGAGTCAGTATGGGTGGAAGTCAGAAACAGGAAAGGAGCAGTCACTTTATTGGGAGTTTTCTATCGACCCCCCAATAGCAACAGAGACACGGAGGAACAGATTGGGAGGCAGATTTTGGAAAGGTACAGAAGTAACAGGGTTGTTGTCATGGGTGACTTCAACTTCCCTAATATTGATTGGAACCTCCTTAGTGCAAATAGTTTGGATGGAGCAGATTTTGTCAGGTGTGTCCAGGAAGGTTTCCTGACTCAATATGTAGATAGGCCGACTGGAGGTGAGGCGATGTTGGATTTGGTGCTTGGCAACGAACCAGGCCAGGTGGCAGATCTCTCGGTGGGAGAGCATTTCGGTGATCGTGATCACAACTCCCTGACCTTTACTATAGTCATGGAGAGGGACAGGAGCAGACGGGATGGGAAAATATTTAATTGGGGGAGGGAGAATTACAATGCTATTAGGCAGGAACTGGGAAGCATAAATTGGGAACAGATGTTCTCAGGGAAATGCACGACAGAAATGTGGAGGTTGTTTAGGGAGCACTTGCTGCGACTGCTGGATAGGTTTGTCCCGATGAGGCAAGGAAGGGATGGTAGGGTGAAGGAACCTTGGATGACAAGAGATGTGGAACAGCTAGTCAAGAGGAAGAAGGAAGCTTACTTAAGGTTGAGGAAGCAAGGATCAGACAGGGCTCTAGAGGGTTACAAGGTAGGCAGGAAGGAATTGAAGAATGGACTTAGGAGAGCTAGAAGGGGACATGAAAAAGTCTTGGCGGGTAGGATAAAGGAAAATCCCAAGGCGTTCTACACTTATGTGAGGAACAAGAGGATGGCCAGAGTGAGGGTAGGGCCAATCAGGGATAGTGGAGGGAACTTGTGTCGGGAGTCGGAGGAGGTAGGGGAGGTCCTTAATGAATACTTTGCTTCAGTATTCACTAGTGAGAGGGACCTGGTCGTTTGTGAGGACAGCGTGAAACAGGCTGATATGCTCGAACAGGTTGAGGTTAAGAGGGAGGATGTGCTGGAAAGTTTGAATGATATGAGGACAGATAAGTCCCCGGGGCCAGACGGGATATACCCAAGAATATTACGGGAAGCGAGGGAAGAGATTGCTGCGCCTTTGGCGATGATCTTTGTGTCTTCACTGTCCACTGGAGTAGTACCAGATGATTGGAGGGTGTTATTCCCTTGTTCAAGAAAGGGAATAGGGATAACCCTGGGAATTACAGACCAATTCAGTCTTACATCAGTAGTGGGAGAGGATTCTGAGAGACAGGATTTATGATTATTTGGAAAAGCATAGTTTGATTAGAGACAGTCAGCATGGCTTTGTGAGGGGCAGGTAATGCCTCACAAGCCTGATTGAATTCTTTGAGGATGTGACAAAACACATTGATGAAGGAAGAGCAGTGGATGTGGTGTATACGGATTTTAGCAAGGCGTTTGATAAGGTTCCCCATGGTAGGCTCATTCAGAAAGTAAGGAAGCATGGGATACAGGGAAAGTTGGCTGTCTGGATACAGAATTGGCTGGCCCATAGAAGTCAGAGGGTGGTAGTAGATGGAAAGTATTCAGCCTGGAGCTCGGTGACCAGTGGTGTTCCGCAGGGATCTGTTCTGGGACCTCTGCTCTTTGTGATTTTTATAAATGACTTGGATGAGGAAGTGGAAGGCTGGGTTAGCAAGTTTGCCGATGACACAAAGGTTGCTGGAGTTGTGGATAGTGTGGAAGGCTGTTGTAGGTTGCAGCGGGACATTGACAGGATGCAGAGCTGGGCTGAGAAGTGGCAGATGGAGTTCAACCTGGAAACGTGTGAAGTGATTCATTTTGGAAGGTCAAATTTGAAAGCAGAATACAGGCTTAAAGACAGGAATCTTGGCAGTGCGGAGGAACAGAGGGATCTTGGGGTCCACGTCCATAGATCGCTCAAAGTTGCCACCCAAGTTGATAGGGTTGTTAAGAAGGCGTATGGTGTCTTGACTTTCATTAGCAGGGGGATTGAGTTTAAGAGCAGTGAGGTTATGCTGCAGCTCTATAAAGCCCTGGTTAGACCACACTTGGAATATTGTGTTCAGTTCTGGTCACCTCATTATAGGAAGGATGTGGAAGCTTTAGAGAGGGTGCAGAGGAGATTTACCAGGATGCTGCCTGGACTGGAGGACATGTCTTCTGAAGAAAGGTTGAGGGAGCGAGGGCTTTTCTCATTGGAGCGAGGAAGGATGAGAGGTGACTTGATAGAGGAGTACAAGATGATGAGAGGTATAGATAGAGTGGATAGTCAGAGACTTTTTCCCAGGGTGGAAAGGGCTATCACCAGGGGGCATAATTTTAAGGTGATTGGAGGAAGGTTTAGGGGAGATGTCAGAGGTAGGTTCTTTACACAGAGAGTGGTGGGTGCGTGGAATGCACTGCCAACGGTGGTAGTAGAAGCAGATACATTAGGGACATTTAAGCGACTCTTGGATAGGTACATGGATGATAGTAGAATGAAGGGTGTGTAGGTAGTTTGATCTTAGAGAAGGTAAAAGTGTTGGCACAGCATCGTGGGCCGAAGGGCCTGTACTGTGCTGTACTGTTCTATGTTCACTCCCTCAGTCCTAATCCTCTGACAGTGCAGCATTCCCTTAATACTGACACTCCGAAAGTGCAGAACTCCCTCAGTACTGACCCTCCGACAGTGCAGAACACCCTCATGACTGACCCGCTGACAGTGCAGAACTCCCTCAGTACCGACCTTCCAACAGTGCAGAACACCCTCATGACTGACCCGCTGACAGTGCAGAACTCCCTCAGTACTGACCCTCCAACAGTGCAGAACACCCTCATTACTGAACCGCTGACAGTGCAGCACTCCCTCAGTACTCACCCTCCAACAGTGCAGAACACCCTCATGACTGACCCGCTGACAGTGCAGAACTCCCTCAGTACCGACCCTCCGACAGTGCAGAACACCCTCATTACTGACCCGCTGACAGTGCAGAACTCCCTCAGTACCGACCCTCCGACAGTGCAGAACACCCTCATTACTGAACCGCTGAAAGTGCAGCACTCCCTCAGTACTCACCCTCCGACAGTGCGACACTCCCTCAGTACTGACCCTTTGACATTGTGGTTCTTCCTGATTATACTGCCTGCTTTATCACACACTATGTTACCTTACCTGCATGTTCGTTATGAGGAAGGTTATTCCGCCCACTGCAACCAATAATAGTGCCGGGAACAATAATCCTGCAGATACTGAAAGAAAGTGAGAGGGTGAGTGTGAGAATTAATGGAACTGAATTTATAATCTGACTTTCACCACTTCACATCTTCAAGAACTTTTCATATCAAATCAAGAACCTTTGCTGAAGATTTATATTAACTGCAAATTTCCATCCAGAATGATGCCACAAAGAGGCACTGTGGGAAAGACAAGAACATTTATTTCCAGGTTTCCAGGCAGACCTCTTCACTTCTGTTTGTGTAACAGTGGACATGGATCTGTTACAGCAACCGAGTGTGCAGACCAGGCCTGGATTTGAAGAATCATCTCCCAAGATAGTAACACAGACAGTGCAGCACTCCCTCAGTACTGACCCTCCGACAGTGCGGCACTCACTCATTACTGACCCTCCGACAGTGCGGCACTCCCTCATTACTGACCCTCCGACAGTGCGGCACTCCCTCATTACTGACCCTCCGACAGTGCGGCACTCCCTCAGTACTGACCCTCCGACAGTGCGGCACTCCCTCAGTACTGACCCTCCGACAGTGCGGCACTCCCTCAGTACTGACCCTCCGACAGTGCGGCACTCCCTCAGTACTGACCCTCCGACAGTGCGGCACTCACTCAGTACTGACCCTCCGACAGTGCGGCACTCCCTCAGTACTGACCCTCCGACAGCGCGGCACTCCCTCAGTACTGACCCTCCGACAGCGCGGCACTCCCTCAGTACTGACCCTCCGACAGCGCGGCACTCACTCATTACTGACCCTCCGACAGCGCGGCACTCCCTCAGTACTGACCCTCCGACAGCGCGGCACTCCCTCAGTACTGACCCTCCGACAGCGCGGCACTCCCTCAGTACTGACCCTCCGACAGCGCGGCACTCCCTCAGTACTGACCCTCCGACAGCGCGGCACTCCCTCAGTACTGACCCTCCGACAATGCGGCACTCCCTCAGGACTGACACTCCGACAGAGCGGCACTCCCTCAGTACTGACACTCCGACAGCGCGGCACTCCCTCAGTACTGACACTCCGACAGCGCGGCACTCCCTCAGTACTGACACTCCGACAGCGCGGCACTCCCTCAGTACTGACACTCCGACAGCGCGGCACTCCCTCAGTACTGACACTCCGACAGCGCGGCACTCCCTCAGTACTGACACTCCGACAGCGCGGCACTCCCTCAGTACTGACACTCCGACAGCGCGGCACTCACTCAGTACTGACACTCCGACAGCGCGGCACTCCCTCAGTACTGACACTCCGACAGCGCGGCACTCCCTCAGTACTGACACTCCGACAGCGCGGCACTCCCTCAGGACTGACACTCCGACAGTGCAGCACTCCCTCAGTACTTCCCTCGAACAGTGCAGCACTCCCTCAGTACTGAGCATCTGACAATGCATCACTCCCTGAATCCCGACCCTCTGACAGTGTGGGGCTCCCTCCAGACTTACCCTGGATTACTAGCCAGGTAACATAACCCCCTACTCTACTCTAGCCTAGATTATTACTCCATTTACATAACCCTACACTAGTGTACCCAAGATTATTAGTCAAGTAACACAACCCCCACACTACTGTACCCAGGATTATTAGTCCACCAACATAACAATAACACTACTGTACCCTGGATTATTAGTCCACTAACATAACAATAACACTACTGTACCCTGGATTATTAGTCCACTAACATAACAATAACACTACTGTACCCTGGATTATTAGTCCACTAACATAACAATAACACTACTGCACCCTGGATTATTAGTCCACTAACATAACAATAACACTACTGTACCCTGGATTATTAGTCCACTAACACAACAATAACACTACTGTACCCTGGATTATTAATCCACTAACATAACAATAACACTACTGCACCCTGGATTATTAGTCCACTAAAATAACAATAACACTAGTGCACCCTGGATTATTAGTCCACTAACATAACAATAACACTACTGCACCATGGATTATTAGTCCAATAACATAACAATAACACTACTGTACCTTGGATTATTAGTCCAATAACATAACAATAACACTACTGTACCCTGGATTATTAGTCCACCAATATAACAATAACACTACTGTACCCTGGATTATTAGTCCACTAACATAACAATAACACTACTGTACCCTGGATTATTAGCCCACTTACATAACAATAACACTACTGCACCCTGGATTATTAGTCCACCAATATAACAATAACACTACTGTACCCTGGATTATTAGTCCAATAACATAACAATAACACTACTGTACCCTGGATTATTAGTCCAATAACATAACAATAACACTACTGTACCCTGGATTATTAGTCCACCAATATAACAATAACACTACTGTACCCTGGATTATTAGTCCAATAACATAACAATAACACTACTGTACCCTGGATTATTAGTCCAATAACATAACAATAACACTACTGTACCCTGGATTATTAGTCCAATAACATAACAATAACACTACTGTACCCTGGATTATTAGTCCACCAATATAACAATAACACTACTGTACCCTGGATTATTAGTCCACTAACATAACAATAACACTACTGTACCCTGGATTATTAGTCCACTAATATAATAACACTACTGCACCCTGGATTATTAGTCCACCAATATAACAATAACACTACTGTACCCTGGATTATTAGTCCACTAACATAATAACACTACTGTACCCTGGATTATTAGTCCACCAATATAACAATAACACTACTGTACCCTGGATTATTAGTCCACTAATATAACAATAACACTACTGTACCCTGGATTATTAGTCCACCAATATAACAATAACACTACTGTACCCTGGATTATTAGTCCACCAATATAACAATAACACTACTGTACCCTGGATTATTAGTCCAATAACATAACAATAACACTACTGTACCCTGGATTATTAGTCCACCAATATAACAATAACACTACTGTACCCTGGATTATTAGTCCAATAACATAACAATAACACTACTGTACCCTGGATTATTAGTCCACCAATATAACAATAACACTACTGTACCCTGGATTATTAGTCCACTAACATAACAATAACACTACTGTACCCTGGATTATTAGTCCACCAACATAACAATAACACTACTGTACCCTGGATTATTAGTCCACCAATATAACAATAACACTACTGTACCCTGGATTATTAGTCCAATAACATAATAACACTACTGTACCCTGGATTATTAGTCCACCAATATAACAATAACACTACTGTACCCTGAATTATTAGTCCAATAACATAACAATAACACTACTGTACCCTGGATTATTAGTCCAATAACATAACAATAACACTACTGTACCCTGGATTATTAGTCCAATAACATAACAATAACACTACTGTACCCTGGATTATTAGTCCACCAATATAACAATAACACTACTGTACCCTGGATTATTAGTCCAATAACATAACAATAACACTACTGTACCCTGGATTATTAGTCCACCAATATAACAATAACACTACTGTACCCTGGATTATTAGTCCACTAACATAACAATAACACTACTGTACCCTGGATTATTAGTCCAATAACATAACAATAACACTACTGTACCCTGGATTATTAGTCCATCAATATAACAATAACACTACTGTACCCTGGATTATTAGTCCACTAACATAACAATAACACTACTGTACCCTGGATTATTAGTCCAATAACATAATAACACTACTGTACCCTGGATTATTAGTCCAATAACATAACAATAACACTACTGTACCCTGGATTATTAGTCCACCAATATAACAATAACACTACTGTACCCTGGATTATTAGTCCACTAACATAACAATAACACTACTGTACCCTGGATTATTAGTCCAATAACATAACAATAACACTACTGTACCCTGGATTATTAGTCCACCAATATAACAATAACACTACTGTACCCTGGATTATTAGTCCAATAACATAACAATAACACTACTGTACCCTGGATTATTAGTCCAATAACATAACAATAACACTAATGTACCCTGGATTATTAGTCCACCAATATAACAATAACACTACTGTACCCTGGATTATTAGTCCAATAACATAACAATAACACTACTGTACCCTGGATTATTAGTCCAATAACATAACAATAACACTACTGTACCCTGGATTATTAGTCCACCAATATAACAATAACACTACTGTACCCTGGATTATTAGTCCACTAACATAACAATAACACTACTGTACCCTGGATTATTAGTCCACCAATATAACAATAACACTACTGTACCCTGGATTATTAGTCCACTAACATAACAATAACACTATTGTACCCTGGATTATTAGTCCACTAATATAACAATAACACTACTGCACCCTGGATTATTAGTCCACCAATATAACAATAACACTACTGTACCCTGGATTATTAGTCCACTAATATAACAATAACACTACTGTACCCTGGATTATTAGTCCACCAATATAACAATAACACTACTGTACCCTGGATTATTAGTCCACTAACATAATAACACTACTGTACCCTGGATTATTAGTCCAATAACATAACAATAACACTACTGTACCCTGGATTATTAGTCCACCAATATAACAATAACACTACTGTACCCTGGATTATTAGTCCACTAACATAACAATAACACTACTGTACCCTGGATTATTAGTCCAATAACATAATAACACTACTGTACCCTGGATTATTAGTCCAATAACATAACAATAACACTACTGTACCCTGGATTATTAGTCCACCAATATAACAATAACACTACTGTACCCTGGATTATTAGTCCACTAACATAACAATAACACTACTGTACCCTGCATTATTAGTCCAATAACATAACAATAACACTACTGTACCCTGGATTATTAGTCCACCAATATAACAATAACACTACTGTACCCTGGATTATTAGTCCAATAACATAACAATAACACTACTGTACCCTGGATTATTAGTCCAATAACATAACAATAACACTACTGTACCCTGGATTATTAGTCCACCAATATAACAATAACACTACTGTACCCTGGATTATTAGTCCAATAACATAATAACACTACTGTACCCTGGATTATTAGTCCAATAACATAACAATAACACTACTGTACCCTGGATTATTAGTCCACCAATATAACAATAACACTACTGTACCCTGGATTATTAGTCCACTAACATAACAATAACACTACTGTACCCTGGATTATTAGTCCAATAACATAATAACACTACTGTACCCTGGATTATTAGTCCACCAATATAACAATAACACTACTGTACCCTGGATTATTAGTCCACTAACATAACAATAACACTACTGTACCCTGGATTATTAGTCCACTAATATAACAATAACACTACTGCACCCTGGATTATTAGTCCACCAATATAACAATAACACTACTGTACCCTGGATTATTAGTACACTTACATAACAATAACACTACTGTACCCTGGATTATTAGTCCACTAATATAACAATAACACTACTGTACCCTGGATTACTAGTCCACCAATATAACAATAACACTACTGTACCCTGGATTATTAGTCCAATAACATAACAATAACACTACTGTACCCTGGATTATTAGTCCACCAATATAACAATAACACTACTGTACCCTGGATTATTAGTCCACTAACATAACAATAACACTACTGTACCCTGGATTATTAGTCCAATAACATAACAATAACACTACTGTACCCTGGATTATTAGTCCACCAATATAACAATAACACTACTGTACCCTGGATTATTAGTCCAATAACATAATAACACTACTGTACCCTGGATTATTAGTCCACCAATATAACAATAACACTACTGTACCCTGGATTATTAGTCCAATAACATAACAATAACACTACTGTACCCTGGATTATTAGTCCAATAACATAACAATAACACTACTGTACCCTGGATTATTAGTCCACCAATATAACAATAACACTACTGTACCCTGGATTATTAGTCCACCAATATAACAATAACACTACTGTACCCTGGATTATTAGTCCAATAACATAACAATAACACTACTGTACCCTGGATTATTAGTCCAATAACATAACAATAACACTACTGTACCCTGGATTATTAGTCCACCAATATAACAATAACACTACTGTACCCTGGATTATTAGTCCAATAACATAACAATAACACTACTGTACCCTGGATTATTAGTCCACCAATATAACAATAACACTACTGTACCCTGGATTATTAGTCCACTAACATAACAATAACACTACTGTACCCTGGATTATTAGTCCAATAACATAACAATAACACTACTGTACCCTGGATTATTAGTCCACCAATATAACAATAACACTACTGTACCCTGGATTATTAGTCCACTAACATAACAATAACACTACTGTACCCTGGATTATTAGTCCAATAACATAATAACACTACTGTACCCTGGATTATTAGTCCAATAACATAACAATAACACTACTGTACCCTGGATTATTAGTCCACCAATATAACAATAACACTACTGTACCCTGGATTATTAGTCCACTAACATAACAATAACACTACTGTACCCTGGATTATTAGTCCAATAACATAATAACACTACTGTACCCTGGATTATTAGTCCACCAATATAACAATAACACTACTGTACCCTGGATTATTAGTCCAATAACATAACAATAACACTACTGTACCCTGGATTATTAGTCCAATAACATAACAATAACACTACTGTACCCTGGATTATTAGTCCACCAATATAACAATAACACTACTGTACCCTGGATTATTAGTCCAATAACATAACAATAACACTACTGTACCCTGGATTATTAGTCCAATAACATAACAATAACACTACTGTACCCTGGATTATTAGTCCACCAATATAACAATAACACTACTGTACCCTGGATTATTAGTCCACTAACATAACAATAACACTACTGTACCCTGGATTATTAGTCCACCAATATAACAATAACACTACTGTACCCTGGATTATTAGTCCACTAACATAACAATAACACTACTGTACCCTGGATTATTAGTCCACTAATATAACAATAACACTACTGCACCCTGGATTATTAGTCCACCAATATAACAATAACACAACTGTACCCTGGATTATTAGTCCACTAATATAACAATAACACTACTGTACCCTGGATTATTAGTCCACCAATATAACAATAACACTACTGTACCCTGGATTATTAGTCCACTAACATAATAACACTACTGTACCCTGGATTATTAGTCCAATAACATAACAATAACACTACTGTACCCTGGATTATTAGTCCACCAATATAACAATAACACTACTGTACCCTGGATTATTAGTCCACTAACATAACAATAACACTACTGTACCCTGGATTATTAGTCCAATAACATAATAACACTACTGTACCCTGGATTATTAGTCCAATAACATAACAATAACACTACTGTACCCTGGATTATTAGTCCACCAATATAACAATAACACTACTGTACCCTGGATTATTAGTCCACTAACATAACAATAACACTACTGTACCCTGGATTATTAGTCCAATAACATAACAATAACACTACTGTACCCTGGATTATTAGTCCACCAATATAACAATAACACTACTGTACCCTGGATTATTAGTCCAATAACATAACAATAACACTACTGTACCCTGGATTATTAGTCCAATAACATAACAATAACACTACTGTACCCTGGATTATTAGTCCACCAATATAACAATAACACTACTGTACCCTGGATTATTAGTCCAATAACATAACAATAACACTACTGTACCCTGGATTATTAGTCCAATAACATAACAATAACACTACTGTACCCTGGATTATTAGTCCACCAATTTAACAATAACACTACTGTACCCTGGATTATTAGTCCACTAACATAACAATAACACTACTGTACCCTGGATTATTAGTGCAATAACATAATAACACTACTGTACCCTGGATTATTAGTCCACCAATATAACAATAACACTACTGTACCCTGGATTATTAGTCCACTAACATAACAATAACACTACTGTACCCTGGATTATTAGTCCACTAATATAACAATAACACTACTGCACCCTGGATTATTAGTCCACCAATATAACAATAACACTACTGTACCCTGGATTATTAGTACACTTACATAACAATAACACTACTGTACCCTGGATTATTAGTCCACTAATATAACAATAACACTACTGTACCCTGGATTACTAGTCCACCAATATAACAATAACACTACTGTACCCTGGATTATTAGTCCACTAACATAATAACACTACTGTACCCTGGATTATTAGTCCAATAACATAACAATAACACTACTGTACCCTGGATTATTAGTCCACCAATATAACAATAACACTACTGTACCCTGGATTATTAGTCCACTTACATAACAATAACACAACTGTACCCTGGATTATTAGTCCAATAACATAACAATAACACTACTGTACCCTGGATTATTAGTCCACCAATATAACAATAACACTACTGTACCCTGGATTATTAGTCCAATAACATAATAACACTACTGTACCCTGGATTATTAGTCCACCAATATAACAATAACACTACTGTACCCTGGATTATTAGTCCAATAACATAACAATAACACTACTGTACCCTGGATTATTAGTCCAATAACATAACAATAACACTACTGTACCCTGGATTATTAGTCCACCAATATAACAATAACACTACTGTACCCTGGATTATTAGTCGAATAACATAACAATAACACTACTGTACCCGGGATTATTAGTCCAATAACATAACAATAACACTACTGTACCCTGGATTATTAGTCGAATAACATAACAATAACACTACTGTACCCTGGATTATTAGTCCACCAATATAACAATAACACTACTGTACCCTGGATTATTAGTCGAATAACATAACAATAACACGACTGTACCCTGGATTATTAGTCCACCAATATAACAATAACACTACTGTACCCTGGATTATTAGTCCAATAACATAACAATAACACTACTGTACCCTGGATTATTAGTCCACCAATATAACAATAACACTACTGTACCCTGGATTATTAGTCCAATAACATAACAATAACACTACTGTACCCTGGATTATTAGTCCACTAACATAACAATAACACTACTGTACCCTGGATTATTAGTCCACTAACATAACAATAACACTACTGTACCCTGGATTATTAGTCCAATAACATAACAATAACACTACTGTACCCTGGATTATTAGTCCACTAACATAACAATAACACTACTGCACCCTGGATTATTAGTCCACTAACATAACAATAACACTACTGTACCCTGGATTATTAGTCCACTTACATAACAATAACACTACTGTACCCTGGATTATTAGTCCACTAACATAACAATAACACTACTGCACCCTGGATTATTAGTCCACTAATATAACAATAACACTACTGTACCCTGGATTATTAGTCCACTAACATAACAATAACACTACTGTACCCTGGATTATTAGTCCACTAACATAACAATAACACTACTGTACCCTGGATTATTAGTCCACTAACATAACAATAACACTACTGTACCCTGGATTATTAGTCCACTTACATAACAATAACACTACTGTACCCTGGATTATTAGTCCACTAACATAACAATAACACTACTGTACCCTGGATTATTAGTCCACTAACATAACAATAACACTACTGTACCCTGGATTATTAGTCCACTTACATAACAATAACACTACTGTACCCTGGATTATTAGTCCACTAATATAACAATAACACTACTGTACCCTGGATTATTAGTCCACTAACATAACAATAACACTACTGTACCCTGGATTATTAGTCCACTAACATAACAATAACACTACTGTACCCTGGATTATTAGTCCACTAACATAACAATAACACTACTGCACCCTGGATTATTAGTCCACTTACATAACAGTAACACTACTGTACCCTGGATTATTAGTCCACTAACATAACAGTAACACTACTGTACCCTGGATTATTAGTCCACTAACATAACAATAACACTACTGTACCCTGGATTATTAGTCCACTAACATAACAATAACAGTACTGTACCCTGGATTATTAGTCCACCAATATAACAATAACACCACTGTACCCTGGATTATTAGTCCACTAACATAACAATAACACTACTGTACCCTGGATTATTAGTCCACTAACATAACAATAACACTACTGTACCCTGGATTATTAGTCCACTAACATAACAATAACACTACTGTACCCTGGATTATTAGTCCACTAACATAACAATAACACTACTGTACCCTGGATTATTAGTCCACTAACATAACAATAACACTACTGTACCCTGGATTATTAGTCCACTAACAGAACAATAACACTACTGTACCCTGGATTATTAGTCCAATAACATAACAATAACACTACTGTACCCTGGATTATTAGTCCACTAACATAATAACACTACTGTACCCTGGATTATTAGTCCACTAACATAACAATAACACTACTGTAACCTGGATTATTAGTCCACTAACATAACAATAACACTACTGCAGCCTGGATTATTAGTCCACTTACATAACAATAACACTACTGTACCCTGGATTATTAGTCCAATAACATAACAATAACACTACTGTACCCTGGATTATTAGTCCACGAACATAACAATAACACTACTGCAGCCTGGATTATTAGTCCACTTACATAACAATAACACTACTGTACCCTGGATTATTAGTCCAATAACATAACAATAACACTACTGTACCCTGGATTATTAGTCCAATAACATAACAATAACACTACTGTACCCTGGATTATTAGTCCACTAACATAACAATAACACGACTGTACCCTGGATTATTAGTCCACTAACATAACAATAACACTACTGTACCCTGGATTATTAGTCCAATAACATAATAACACTACTGTACCCTGGATTATTAGTCCAATAACATAACAATAACACTACTGTACCCCGGATTATTAGTCCACTAACATAACAATAACACTACTGTACCCTGGATTATTAGTCCACTAACATAACAATAACACTACTGTACCCTGGATTATTAGTCCACTAACATAACAATAACACTACTGTACCCTGGATTATTAGTCCACTGACATAACAATAACACTACTGCACCCTGGATTATTAGTCCACTAACATAACAATAACACTACTGTACCCTGGATTATTAGTCCACTAACATAACAATAACACTACTGTACCCTGGATTATCAGTCCACTAACATAACAATAACACTACTGTACCCTGGATTATTAGTCCACTTACATAACAATAACACTACTGTACCCTGGATTATTAGTCCACTAACATAACAATAACACTACTGTACCCTGGATTATTAGTCCACTAACATAACAATAACACTACTGTACCCTGGATTATTAGTCCACTTACATAACAATAACACTACTGCACCCTGGATTATTAGTCCACTAACATAACAATAACACTACTGTACCCTGGATTATTAGTCCACTAACATAACAATAACACTACTGTACCCTGGATTATTAGTCCACTAACATAACAATAACACTACTGTACCCTGGATTATTAGTCCACTTACATAACAATAACACTACTGCACCCTGGATTATTAGTCCACTAACATAACAATAACACTACTGCACCCTGGATTATTAGTCCACTAACATAACAATAACACTACTGTACCCTGGATTATTAGTCCACTAACATAACAATAACACTACTGTACCCTGGATTATTAGTCCACTAACATAACAATAACACTACTGTACCCTGGATTATTAGTCCACTAACATAACAATAACACTACTGTACCCTGGATTATTAGTCCAATAACATAACAATAACACTACTGTACCCTGGATTATTAGTCCACTAACATAACAATAACACGACTGTACCCTGGATTATTAGTCCACTAACATAACAATAACACTACTGTACCCTGGATTATTAGTCCAATAACATAATAACACTACTGTACCCTGGATTATTAGTCCAATAACATAACAATAACACTACTGTACCCCGGATTATTAGTCCACTAACATAACAATAACACTACTGTACCCTGGATTATTAGTCCACTAACATAACAATAACACTACTGTACCCTGGATTATTAGTCCACTAACATAAGAATAACACTACTGTACCCTGGATTATTAGTCCACTTACATAACAATAACACTACTGCACCCTGGATTATTAGTCCACTAACATAACAATAACACTACTGTACCCTGGATTATTAGTCCACTAACATAACAATAACACTACTGTACCCTGGATTATTAGTCCACTAACATAACAATAACACTACTGTACCCTGGATTATTAGTCCACTTACATAACAATAACACTACTGTACCCTGGATTATTAGTCCACTTACATAACAATAACACTACTGCACCCTGGATTATTAGTCCACTAACATAACAATAACACTACTGTACCCTGGATTATTAGTCCACTTACATAACAATAACACTACTGCACCCTGGATTATTAGTCCACTAACATAACAATAACACTACTGTACCCTGGATTATTAGTCCACTTACATAACAATAACACTACTGCACCCTGGATTATTAGTCCACTAACATAACAATAACACTACTGTACCCTGGATTATTAGTCCACTAACATAACAATAACACTACTGTACCCTGGATTATTAGTCCACTAACATAACAATAACACTACTGTACCCTGGATTATTAGTCCACTAACATAACAATAACACTACTGTACCCTGGATTATTAGTCCACTTACATAACAATAACACTACTGTACCCTGGATTATTAGTCCACTTACATAACAATAACACTACTGCACCCTGGATTATTAGTCCACTAACATAACAATAACACTACTGTACCCTGGATTATTAGTCCACTAACATAACAATAACACTACTGTACCCTGGATTATTAGTCCACTTACATAACAATAACACTACTGTACCCTGGATTATTAGTCCACTAACATAACAATAACACTACTGTACCCTGGATTATTAGTCCACTAACATAACAATAACACTACTGTACCCTGGATTATTAGTCCACTTACATAACAATAACACTACTGTACCCTGGATTATTAGTCCACTTACATAACAATAACACTACTGTACCCTGGATTATTAGTCCACTAACATAACAATAACACTACTGTACCCTGGATTATTAGTCCACTAACATAACAATAACACTACTGTACCCTGGATTATTAGTCCACTAACATAACAATAACACTACTGTACCCTGGATTATTAGTCCACTAACATAACAATAACACTACTGTACCCTGGATTATTAGTCCACCAATATAATAACACTACTGTACCCTGGATTATTAGTCCAATAACATAACAATAACACTACTGTACCCTGGATTATTAGTCCACTAACATAACAATAACACTACTGTACCCTGGATTATTAGTCCACTAACATAACAATAACACTACTGTACCCCGGATTATTAGTCCACTAACATAACAATAACACTACTATACCCCGGATTATTAGTCCACTAACATAACAATAACACTACTGTACCCCGGTTTATCAGTCCACTAACATAACAATAACACTACTGTACCCTGGATTATTAGTCCACTAACATAACAATAACACTACTATACCCTGGATTATTAGTCCACTAACATAACAATAACACTACTGTACCCTGGATTATTAGTCCACTAACATAACAATAACACTACTGTACCCCGGATTATTAGTCCACTAACATAACAATAACACTACTGTACCCCGGATTATTAGTCCACTAACATAACAATAACACTACTGTACCCTGGATTATTAGTCCACTAACATAACAATAACACTACTGTACCCTGGATTATTAGTCCACTAACATAACAATAACACTACTGTACCCTGGATTATTAGTCCACTAACATAACAATAACACTACTGTACCCTGGATTATTAGTCCACTAACATAACAATAACACTACTGTACCCTGGATTATTAGTCCACTAACATAACAATAACACTACTGTACCCTGGATTATTAGTCCACTAACATAACAATAACACTACTGTACCCTGGATTATTAGTCCACTAACATAACAATAACACTACTGTACCCCGGATTATTAGTCCACTAACATAACAATAACACTACTGTACCCCGGATTATTAGTCCACTAACATAACAATAACACTACTGTACCCTGGATTATTAGTCCACTAACATAACAATAACACTACTGTACCCTGGATTATTAGTCCACTAACATAACAATAACACTACTGTACCCTGGATTATTAGTCCACTAACATAACAATAACACTACTGTACCCTGGATTATTAGTCCACTAACATAACAATAACACTACTGTACCCTGGATTATTAGTCCACTAACATAACAATAACACTACTGTACCCTGGATTATTAGTCCAATAACATAACAATAACACTACTGTATCCAGGATTATTAGTCCACTAACATAACAATAACGCTACTGTACCCTGGATTATTAGTCCACTAACATAACAATAACACTACTGTACCCTGGATTATTAGTCCACTAACATAACAATAACACTACTGTACCCTGGATTATTAGTCCAATAACATAACAATAACACTACTGTATCCAGGATTATTAGTCCACTAACATAACAATAACACTACTGTACCCTGGATTATTAGTCCAATAACATAACAATAACACTACTGTACCCTGGATTATTAGTCCACTAACATAACAATAACACTACTGTACCCTGGATTATTAGTCCAATAACATAACAATAACACTACTGTATCCAGGATTATTAGTCCACTAACATAACAATAACGCTACTGTACCCTGGATTATTAGTCCACTAACATAACAATAACACTACTGTACCCTGGATTATTAGTCCAATAACATAACAATAACACTACTGTATCCAGGATTATTAGTCCACTAACATAACAATAACGCTACTGTACCCTGGATTATTAGTCCACTAACATAACAATAACACTACTGTACCCTGGATTATTAGTCCAATAACATAACAATAACACTACTGTATCCAGGATTATTAGTCCACTAACATAACAATAACGCTACTGTACCCTGGATTATTAGCCCACTAATATAACAATAACACTACTGTACCCCGGATTATTAGTCCACTAACATAACAATAACACTACTGTACCCCGGATTATTAGTCCACTAACATAACAATAACACTACTGTACCCTGGATTATTAGTCCACTAACATAACAATAACACTACTGTACCCTGGATTATTAGTCCACTAACATAACAATAACACTACTGTACCCTGGATTATTAGTCCACTAACATAACAATAACACTACTGTACCCTGGATTATTAGTCCACTAACATAACAATAACACTACTGTACCCTGGATTATTAGTCCACTAACATAACAATAACACTACTGTACCCTGGATTATTAGTCCACTAACATAACAATAACACTACTGTACCCTGGATTATTAGTCCACTAACATAACAATAACACTACTGTACCCCGGATTATTAGTCCACTAACATAACAATAACACTACTGTACCCCGGATTATTAGTCCACTAACATAACAATAACACTACTGTACCCTGGATTATTAGTCCACTAACATAACAATAACACTACTGTACCCTGGATTATTAGTCCACTAACATAACAATAACACTACTGTACCCTGGATTATTAGTCCACTAACATAACAATAACACTACTGTACCCTGGATTATTAGTCCACTAACATAACAATAACACTACTGTACCCTGGATTATTAGTCCACTAACATAACAATAACACTACTGTACCCTGGATTATTAGTCCAATAACATAACAATAACACTACTGTATCCAGGATTATTAGTCCACTAACATAACAATAACGCTACTGTACCCTGGATTATTAGCCCACTAATATAACAATAACACTACTGTACCCTGGATTATTAGTCCACTAACATAACAATAACACTACTGTACCCTGGATTATTAGTCCACTAACATAACAATAACACTACTGTACCCTGGATTATTAGTCCGCTAACATAACAATAACACTACTGTACCCCGGATTATTAGTCCAATAACATAACAATAACACTACTGTACCCTGGATTATTAGTCCACTAACATAACAATAACGCTACTGTACCCTGGATTATTAGCCCACTAATATAACAATAACACTACTGCACCCTGGATTATTAGTCCAATAACATAACAATAACACTACTGTACCCTGGATTATTAGTCCAATAACATAACAATAACGCTACTGTACCCTGGATTATTAGTCCACTAACATAACAATAACACTACTGTACCCTGGATTATTAGTCCAATAACAATAACACTACTGTACCCTGGATTATTAGTCCACTAACATAACAATAACGCTACTGTACCCTGGATTATTAGTCCACTAACATAACAATAACACTACTGTACCCTGGATTATTAGTCCAATAACAATAACACTACTGTACCCTGGATTATTAGTCCACTAACATAACAATAACACTACTGTACCCTGGATTATTAGTCCAATAACAATAACACTACTGTACCCTGGATTATTAGTCCACTAACATAACAATAACACTACTGTACCCTGGATTATTAGTCCAATAACATAACAATAACACTACTGTACCCTGGATTATTAGTCCACTAACATAACAATAACACTACTGTACCCTGGATTATTAGTCCAATAACATAACAATAACGCTACTGTACCCTGGATTATTAGTCCACTAACATAACAACACTACTGTACCCTGGATTATTAGTCCACTAACATAATAACACTACTGTACCCTGGATTATTAGTCCACCAACATAACAATAACACTACTGTACCCTGGATTATTAGCCCACTAATATAACAATAACACTACTGTACCCTGGATTATTAGTCCACCAACATAACAATAACACTACTGTACCCTGGATTATTAGCCCACTAATATAACAATAACACTACTGCACCCTGGATTATTAGTCCAATAACATAACAATAACACTACTGTACCCTGGATTATTAGTCCACTAACATAACAATAACACTACTGTACCCTGGATTATTAGTCCACTAACATAACAATAACACTACTGTACCCTGGATTATTAGTCCACCAACATAACAATAACACTACTGTACCCTGGATTATTAGTCCACTAACATAACAATAACACTACTGTACCCCGGATTATTAGTCCAATAACATAACAATAACGCTACTGTACCCTGGATTATTAGTCCAATAACATAACAATAACACTACTGTACCCTGGATTATTAGTCCAATAACATAACAATAACACTACTGTACCCTGGATTATTAGTCCACTAACATAACAATAACACTACTGTACCCTGGATTATTAGTCCAATAACATAACAATAACACTACTGTACCCTGGATTATTAGTCCACTAACATAACAATAACACTACTGTACCCTGGATTATTAGTCCAATAACATAACAATAACACTACTGTACCCTGGATTATTAGTCCACTAACATAACAGTAACACTACTGTACCCTGGATTATTAGTCCACTAACATAACAATAACACTACTGTACCCTGGATTATTAGCCCACTAATATAACAATAACACTACTGCACCCTGGATTATTAGTCCACTAACATAACAATAACACTACTGTACCCTGGATTATTAGTCCACCAACATAACAGTAACACTACTGTACCCTGGATTATTAGTCCACTAACATAACAATAACACTACTGTACCCTGGATTATTAGCCCACTAATATAACAATAACACTACTGCACCCTGGATTATTAGTCCACTAACATAACAATAACACTACTGTACCCTGGATTATTAGTCCACTAACATAACAGTAACACTACTGTACCCTGGATTATTAGTCCACTAACATAACAATAACACTACTGTACCCTGGATTATTAGCCCACTAATATAACAATAACACTACTGCACCCTGGATTATTAGTCCACTAACATAACAATAACACTACTGCACCCTGGATTATTAGTCCACTAACATAACAATAACACTACTGTACCCTGGATTATTAGCCCACTAATATAACAATAACACTACTGCACCCTGGATTATTAGTCCACTAACATAACAATAACACTACTGTATCCTGGATTATTAGTCCAATAACATAACAATAACACTATTGTACCCCGGATTATTAGTCCACTAACATAACAATAACACTACTGTACCCTGGATTATTAGTCCACTAACATAACAATAACACTACTGTACCCTGGATTATTAGTCCAATAACATAACAATAACACTACTGTATCCAGGATTATTAGTCCACTAACATAACAATAACGCTACTGTACCCTGGATTATTAGCCCACTAATATAACAATAACACTACTGTACCCTGGATTATTAGTCCACTAACATAACAATAACACTACTGTACCCTGGATTATTAGTCCACTAACATAACAATAACACTACTGTACCCTGGATTATTAGTCCACTAACATAACAATAACACTACTGTACCCCGGATTATTAGTCCAATAACATAACAATAACACTACTGTACCCTGGATTATTAGTCCACTAACATAACAATAACGCTACTGTACTCTGGATTATTAGCCCACTAATATAACAACACTACTGCACCCTGGATTATTAGTCCAATAACATAACAATAACACTACTGTAACCTGGATTATTAGTCCAATAACATAACAATAACGCTACTGTACCCTGGATTATTAGTCCACTAACATAACAATAACACTACTGTACCCTGGATTATTAGTCCAATAACAATAACACTACTGTACCCTGGATTATTAGTCCACTAACATAACAATAACGCTACTGTACCCTGGATTATTAGTCCACTAACATAACAATAACACTACTGTACCCTGGATTATTAGTCCAATAACAATAACACTACTGTACCCTGGATTATTAGTCCACTAACATAACAATAACACTACTGTACCCTGTATTATTAGTCCAATAACATAACAATAACACTACTGTACCCTGGATTATTAGTCCACTAACATAACAATAACACTACTGTACCCTGGATTATTAGTCCAATAACATAACAATAACGCTACTGTACCCTGGATTATTAGTCCACTAACATAACAATAACACTACTGTACCCTGGATTATTAGTCCACCAACATAACAATAACACTACTGTACCCTGGATTATTAGCCCACTAATATAACAATAACACTACTGTACCCTGGATTATTAGTCCACCAACATAACAATAACACTACTGTACCCTGGATTATTAGCCCACTAATATAACAATAACACTACTGCACCCTGGATTATTAGTCCAATAACATAACAATAACACTACTGTACCCTGGATTATTAGTCCACTAACATAACAATAACACTACTGTACCCTGGATTATTAGTCCACTAACATAACAATAACGCTACTGTACCCTGGATTATTAGTCCACTAACATAACAATAACACTACTGTACCCTGGATTATTAGTCCACCAACATAACAATAACACTACTGTACCCCGGATTATTAGTCCAATAACATAACAATAACGCTACTGTACCCTGGATTATTAGTCCAATAACATAACAATAACACTACTGTACCCTGGATTATTAGTCCACTAACATAACAATAACACTACTGCACCCTGGATTATTAGTCCACTAACATAACAATAACACTACTGTACCCTGGATTATTAGTCCAATAACATAACAATAACACTACTGTACCCCGGATTATTAGTCCAATAACATAACAATAACGCTACTGTACCCTGGATTATTAGTCCAATAACATAACAATAACACTACTGTACCCCGGATTATTAGTCCAATAACATAACAATAACGCTACTGTACCCTGGATTATTAGTCCAATAACATAACAATAACACTACTGTACCCTGGATTATTAGTCCAATAACATAACAATAACACTACTGTACCCTGGATTATTAGTCCACTAACATAACAATAACACTACTGTACCCTGGATTATTAGTCCAATAACATAACAATAACACTACTGTACCCTGGATTATTAGTCCACTAACATAACAATAACACTACTGTACCCTGGATTATTAGTCCAATAACATAACAATAACACTACTGTACCCTGGATTATTAGTCCACTAACATAACAATAACACTACTGTACCCTGGATTATTAGTCCAATAACATAACAATAACACTACTGTACCCCGGATTATTAGTCCACTAACATAACAATAACACTACTGTACCCTGGATTATTAGCCCACTAATATAACAATAACACTACTGCACCCTGGATTATTAGTCCACTAACATAACAATAACACTACTGTACCCTGGATTATTAGTCCACCAACATAACAGTAACACTACTGTACCCTGGATTATTAGTCCACTAACATAACAATAACACTACTGTACCCTGGATTATTAGCCCACTAATATAACAATAACACTACTGCACCCTGGATTATTAGTCCACTAACATAACAATAACACTACTGTACCCTGGATTATTAGTCCACTAACATAACAGTAACACTACTGTACCCTGGATTATTAGTCCACTAACATAACAATAACACTACTGTACCCTGGATTATTAGCCCACTAATATAACAATAACACTACTGCACCCTGGATTATTAGTCCACTAACATAACAATAACACTACTGCACCCTGGATTATTAGTCCACTAACATAACAATAACACTACTGTACCCTGGATTATTAGCCCACTAATATAACAATAACACTACTGCACCCTGGATTATTAGTCCACTAACATAACAATAACACTACTGTATCCTGGATTATTAGTCCAATAACATAACAATAACACTATTGTACCCCGGATTATTAGTCCACTAACATAACAATAACACTACTGTCTCCTGGATTATTAGTCCACTAACATAACAATAACACTACTGTACCCTGGATTATTAGTCCACTAACATAACAGTAACACTACTGTACCCTGGATTATTAGTCCACTAACATAACAATAACACTACTGTACCCTGGATTATTAGCCCACTAATATAACAATAACACTACTGCACCCAGGATTATTAGTCCACTAACATAACAATAACACTACTGTACCCTGGATTATTAGTCCACTAACATAACAGTAACACTACTGTACCCTGGATTATTAGTCCACTAACATAACAATAACACTACTGTACCCTGGATTATTAGCCCACTAATATAACAATAACACTACTGCACCCAGGATTATTAGTCCACTAATATAACAATAACACTACTGCACCCTGGATTATTAGTCCACTAACATAACAATAACACTACTGTACCCTGGATTATTAGCCCACTAATATAACAATAACACTACTGCACCCTGGATTATTAGTCCACTAACATAACAATAACACTACTGTATCCTGGATTATTAGTCCAATAACATAACAATAACACTGTTGTACCCCGGATTATTAGTCCACTAACATAACAATAACACTACTGTACCCTGGATTATTAGCCCACTAATATAACAATAACACTACTGCACCCTGGATTATTAGCCCACTAATATAACAATAACACTACTGCACCCTGGATTATTAGTCCACTAACATAACAATAACACTACTGTACCCTGGATTATTAGTCCACTAACATAACAATAACACTACTGTACCCTGGATTATTAGCCCACTAATATAACAATAACACTACTGTACCCTGGATTATTAGTCCACTAACATAACAATAACACTACTGCACCCTGGATTATTAGTCCACTAACATAACAATAACGCTACTGTACCCTGGATTATTAGTCCACTAACATAACAATAACACTACTGTACCCTGGATTATTAGCCCACTAATATAACAATAACACTACTGTACCCTGGATTATTAGTCCACTTACATAACAATAACACCACTGTACCCTGGATTATTAGTCCACTAACATAACAATAACACTACTGTACCCTGGATTATTAGTCCACTAACATAACAATAACACTACTGTACCCTGGATTATTAGCCCACTAATATAACAATAACACTACTGCACCCTGGATTATTAGTCCACTAAAATAACAATAACATTCTGCACCCTGGATTATTAGTCCACTAACATAACAATAACACTACTGTACCCTGGATTATTAGCCCACTAATATAACAATAACACTACTGCACCCTGGATTATTAGTCCACTAAAATAACAATAACACTACTGCACCCTGGATTATTAGTCCACCAATATAACAATAACACTACTGTACCCTGGATTATTAGTCCACTTACATAACAATAACACTACTGTACCCCGGATTATTAGTCCACTAAAATAACAATAACACGACTGTACCCTGGATTATTAGTCCACTAACATAACAATAACACTACTGTACCCTGGATTATGAGTCCACCAATATAACAATAACACTACGGTACCCTGGATTCTTAGTCCACTAACATAACAATAACACTACTGTACCCTGGATTATTAGTCCACTTACATAACAATAACACTACTGTACCCTGGATTATTAGTCCACTTACATAACAATAACACTACTGTACCCTGGATTATTAGTCCACTTACATAACAATAACACTACTGTACCCTGGATTATTAGTCCACTAACATAACAATAACACTACTGTACCCTGGATTATTAGTCCACTTACATAACAATAACACTACTGTACCCTGGATTATTAGTCCACTTACATAACAATAACACTACTGTACCCTGGATTATTAGTCCACTTACATAACAATAACACTTCTGTAACCCGGATTATTAGCCCACTAACATAACAATAACACTACTGTACCCTGGATTATTAGTCCACTAACATAACAATAACACTACTGCACCCTGGATTATTAGTCCACCAATATAACAATAACACTATTGTACCCCGGATTATTAGTCCACTAACATAACAATAACACTACTGTACCCTGGATTATTAGTCCACTTACATAACAATAACACTACTGTACCCTGGATTATTAGTCCACTAACATAACAATAACACTACTGCACCCTGGATTATTAGTCCACCAATATAACAATAACACTATTGTACCCCGGATTATTAGTCCACTAACATAACAATAACACTACTGTACCCTGGATTATTAGTCCACCAATATAACAATAACACTACTGTACCCTGGATGATTAGTCCACTAAAATAACAATAACACTACTGTACCCCGGATTATTAGTCCACTAACATAACAATAACACTACTGTACCCTGGATTATTAGTCCACTAACATAACAATAACACTACTGTACCCTGGATTATTAGTCCACCAATATAATAATAACACTACTGTACCCTGGATTATTAGTCCACTAACATAACAATAACACTACTGTACCCCGGATTATTAGTCCTCTAAAGTAACAATAACACGACTGTACCCTGGATTATTAGTCCACCAACATAACTATAACACTACTGTACCCTGGATTATTAGTCCACTTACATAACAATAACACTATTGCACCCTGGATTATTAGTCCACTAACATAACAATAACACTACTGCACCCTGGATTATTAGTCCACTAACATAACAATAACACTACTGTACCCTGGATTATTAGTCCACTAATATAACAATAACACTACTGCACCCTGGATTATTAGTCCACTAACATAACAATAACACTACTGCACCCCGGATTATTAGTCCACTAAAATAACAATAACACGACTGTACCCTGGATTATTAGTCCACTAACATAACAATAACACTACTGTACCCTGGATTATTAGTCCACTTACATAACAATAACACTACTGTACCCTGGATTATTAGTCCACTAACATAACAATAACACTACTGTACCCTGGATTATTAGTCCACTTACATAACAATAACACTACTGTACCCTGGATTATTAGTCCACTTACATAACAATAACACTACTGTACCCTGGATTATTAGTCCACTTACATAACAATAACACTTCTGTAACCCGGATTATTAGCCCACTAACATAACAATAACACTACTGTACCCTGGATTATTAGTCCACTTACATAACAATAACACTACTGTACCCTGGATTATTAGTCCACTAACATAACAATAACACTACTGCACCCTGGATTATTAGTCCACCAATATAACAATAACACTATTGTACCCCGGATTATTAGTCCACTAACATAACAATAACACTACTGTACCCTGGATTATTAGTGCACCAATATAACAATAACACTACTGTACCCTGGATGATTAGTCCACTAAAATAACAATAACACTACTGTACCCCGGATTATTAGTCCACTAACATAACAATAACACTACTGTACCCTGGATTATTAGTCCACTAACATAACAATAACACTACTGTACCCTGGATTATTAGTCCACCAATATAATAATAACACTACTGTACCCTGGATTATTAGTCCACTAACATAACAATAACACTACTGTACCCCGGATTATTAGTCCTCTAAAGTAACAATAACACGACTGTACCCTGGATTATTAGTCCACCAACATAACTATAACACTACTGTACCCTGGATTATTAGTCCACTTACATAACAATAACACTATTGCACCCTGGATTATTAGTCCACTAACATAACAATAACACTACTGCACCCTGGATTATTAGTCCACTAACATAACAATAACACTACTGTACCCTGGATTATTAGTCCACAAATATAACAATAACACTACTGCACCCTGGATTATTAGTCCACTAACATAACAATAACACTACTGCACCCCGGATTATTAGTCCACTAAAATAACAATAACACGACTGTACCCTGGATTATTAGTCCACTAACATAACAATAACACTACTGTACCCTGGATTATTAGCCCACTAACATAACAATAACACTACTGTACCCTGGATTATTAGTCCACTTACATAACAATAACACTACTGTACCCTGGATTATTAGTCCACTAACATAACAATAACACTACTGCACCCTGGATTATTAGTCCACCAATATAACAATAACACTATTGTACCCCGGATTATTAGTCCACTAACATAACAATAACACTACTGCACCCTGGATTATTAGTCCACCAATATAACAATAACACTACTGTACCCTGGATTATTAGTCCACCAATATAACAATAACACTATTGTACCCCGGATTATTAGTCCACTAACATAACAATAACACTACTGCACCCTGGATTATTAGTCCACCAATATAACAATAACACTACTGCACCCTGGATTATTAGTCCACCAATATAACAATAACACTACTGTACCCTGGATTATTAGTCCACTAACATAACAATAACACTACTGTACCCTGGATTATTAGTCCACTAACATAACAATAACACTACTGCACCCTGGATTATTAGTCCACCAATATAACAATAACACTATTGTACCCCGGATTATTAGTCCACTAACATAACAATAACACTACTGCACCCTGGATTATTAGTCCACCAACATAACAATAACACTACTGCACCCTGGATTATTAGTCCACCAATATAATAACACTACTGTACCCTGGATTATTAGTCCACTAACATAACAATAACACTACTGTACCCTGGATTATTAGTCCACTAACATAACAATAACACTACTGTACCCTGGATTATTAGTCCACCAATATAACAATAACACTACTGTACCCTGGATGATTAGTCCACTAAAATAACAATAACACTACTGAACCCCGGATTATTAGTCCACTAACATAACAATAACACTACTGTACCCTGGATTATTAGTCCACTAATATAACAATAACACTACTGTACCCTGGATTATTAGTCCACTAAAATAACAATAACACTACTGTACCCCGGATTATTAGTCCACTAAAATAACAATAACACTACTGTACCCCGGATTATTAGTCCACTAACATAACAATAACACTACTGTACCCTGGATTATTAGTCCACTAACATAACAATAACACTACTGTACCCTGGATTATTAGTCCACCAAGATAACAATAACACTACTGCACCCTGGATTATTAGTCCACTAACATAACAATAACACTACTGTACCCCGGATTATTAGTCCACTAAAGTAACAATAACACGACTGTACCCTGGATTAAGAGTCCAACAACATAACAATAACACTACTGTACCCTGGATTATTAGTCCACTAACATAACAATAACACTACTGTACCCTGGATTATTAGTCCACTAACATAACAATAACACTAATGCACCCTGGATTATTAGTCCACTAATATAACAATAACACTACTGTACCCTGGATTATTAGTCCACTAACATAACAATAACACTACTGTACCCTGGATTATTAGTCCACTAAAGTAACAATAACACGACTGTACCCTGGATTATTAGTCCACCAACATAACAATAACACTACTGTACCCTGGATTATTAGTCCACTAACATAACAATAACACTACTGTACCCTGGATTATTAGTCCAATAACATAACAATAACACTACTGTACCCTGGATTATTAGTCCACTAACATAACAATAACACTACTGTACCCTGGATTATTAGTCCAATAACATAACAATAACACTACTGTACCCTGGATTATTAGTCCACTAACATAACAATAACACTACTGTACCCTGGATTATTAGTCCACTAACATAATAACACTACTGTACCCTGGATTATTAGTCCACTAACATAACAGTAACACTACTGTACCCTGGATTATTAGTCCACTAACATAACAATAACACTACTGTACCCTGGATTATTAGCCCACTAATATAACAATAACACTACTGCACCCTGGATTATTAGTCCACTAACATAACAATAACACTACTGTACCCTGGATTATTAGTCCACCAACATAACAGTAACACTACTGTACCCTGGATTATTAGTCCACTAACATAACAATAACACTACTGTACCCTGGATTATTAGCCCACTAATATAACAATAACACTACTGCACCCTGGATTATTAGTCCACTAACATAACAATAACACTACTGTACCCTGGATTATTAGTCCACTAACATAACAGTAACACTACTGTACCCTGGATTATTAGTCCACTAACATAACAATAACACTACTGTACCCTGGATTATTAGCCCACTAATATAACAATAACACTACTGCACCCTGGATTATTAGTCCACTAACATAACAATAACACTACTGCACCCTGGATTATTAGTCCACTAACATAACAATAACACTACTGTACCCTGGATTATTAGCCCACTAATATAACAATAACACTACTGCACCCTGGATTATTAGTCCACTAACATAACAATAACACTACTGTATCCTGGATTATTAGTCCAATAACATAACAATAACACTATTGTACCCCGGATTATTAGTCCACTAACATAACAATAACACTACTGTACCCTGGATTATTAGTCCACTAACATAACAATAACACTACTGTACCCTGGATTATTAGTCCACTAACATAACAGTAACACTACTGTACCCTGGATTATTAGTCCACTAACATAACAATAACACTACTGTACCCTGGATTATTAGCCCACTAATATAACAATAACACTACTGCACCCTGGATTATTAGTCCACTAACATAACAATAACACTACTGCACCCTGGATTATTAGTCCACTAACATAACAATAACACTACTGTACCATGGATTATTAGCCCACTAATATAACTATAACACTACTGCACCCTGGATTATTAGTCCACTAACATAACAATAACACTACTGTATCCTGGATTATTAGTCCAATAACATAACAATAACACTATTGTACCCCGGATTATTAGTCCACTAACATAACAATAACACTACTGTACCCTGGATTATTAGTCCACTAACATAACAATAACACTACTGTACCCTGGATTATTAGCCCACTAATATAACAATAACACTACTGCACCCTGGATTATTAGCCCACTAATATAACAATAACACTACTGCACCCTGGATTATTAGTCCACTAACATAACAATAACACTACTGTACCCTGGATTATTAGTCCACTAACATAACAATAACACTACTGTACCCTGGATTATTAGTCCACTAACATAACAATAACACTACTGTACCCTGGATTATTAGCCCACTAATATAACAATAACACTACTGCACCCTGGATTATTAGTCCACTAACATAACAATAACGCTACTGTACCCTGGATTATTAGTCCACTAACATAACAATAACACTACTGTACCCTGGATTATTAGCCCACTAATATAACAATAACACTACTGTACCCTGGATTATTAGTTCACTTACATAACAATAACACTACTGTACCCTGGATTATTAGTCCACTAACATAACAATAACACTACTGTACCCTGGATTATTAGTCCACTAACATAACAATAACACTACTGTACCCTGGATTATTAGCCCACTAATATAACAATAACACTACTGCACCCTGGATTATTAGTCCACTAAAATAACAATAACATTCTGCACCCTGGATTATTAGTCCACTAACATAACAATAACACTACTGTACCCTGGATTATTAGCCCACTAATATAACAATAACACTACTGCACCCTGGATTATTAGTCCACTAAAATAACAATAACACTACTGCACCCTGGATTATTAGTCCACCAATATAACAATAACACTACTGTACCCTGGATTATTAGTCCACTTACATAACAATAACACTACTGTACCCCGGATTATTAGTCCACTAAAATAACAATAACACGACTGTACCCTGGATTATTAGTCCACTAACATAACAATAACACTACTGTACCCTGGATTATGAGTCCACCAATATAACAATAACACTACGGTACCCTGGATTCTTAGTCCACTAACATAACAATAACACTACTGTACCCTGGATTATTAGTCCACTTACATAACAATAACACTACTGTACCCTGGATTATTAGTCCACTTACATAACAATAACACTACTGTACCCTGGATTATTAGTCCACTTACATAACAATAACACTACTGTACCCTGGATTATTAGTCCACTAACATAACAATAACACTGCTGTACCCTGGATTATTAGTCCACTTACATAACAATAACACTACTGTACCCTGGATTATTAGTCCACTAACATAACAATAACACTACTGCACCCTGGATTATTAGTCCACCAATATAACAATAACACTATTGTACCCCGGATTATTAGTCCACTAACATAACAATAACACTACTGTACCCTGGATTATTAGTCCACCAATATAACAATAACACTACTGTACCCTGGATGATTAGTCCACTAAAATAACAATAACACTACTGTACCCCGGATTATTAGTCCACTAACATAACAATAACACTACTGTACCCTGGATTATTAGTCCACTAACATAACAATAACACTACTGTACCCTGGATTATTAGTCCACTAACATAACTATAACACTACTGTACCCTGGATTATTAGTCCACTTACATAACAATAACACTATTGCACCCAGGATTATTAGTCCACTAACATAACAATAACACTACTGCACCCTGGATTATTAGTCCACTAACATAACAATAACACTACTGTACCCTGGATTATTAGTCCACTAATATAACAATAACACTACTGCACCCTGGATTATTAGTCCACTAACATAACAATAACACTACTGCACCCCGGATTATTAGTCCACTAAAATAACAATAACACGACTGTACCCTGGATTATTAGTCCACTAACATAACAATAACACTACTGTACCCTGGATTATTAGCCCACTAACATAACAATAACACTACTGTACCCTGGATTATTAGTCCACTTACATAACAATAACACTACTGTACCCTGGATTATTAGTCCACTAACATAACAATAACACTACTGCACCCTGGATTATTAGTCCACCAATATAACAATAACACTATTGTACCCCGGATTATTAGTCCACTAACATAACAATAACACTACTGTACCCTGGATTATTAGTCCACCAATATAACAATAACACTACTGTACCCTGGATTATTAGTCCACCAATATAACAATAACACTATTGTACCCCGGATTATTAGTCCACTAACATAACAATAACACTACTGCACCCTGGATTATTAGTCCACCAATATAACAATAACACTACTGCACCCTGGATTATTAGTCCACCAATATAACAATAACACTACTGTACCCTGGATTATTAGTCCACTAACATAACAATAACACTACTGTACCCTGGATTATTAGTCCACTAACATAACAATAACACTACTGCACCCTGGATTATTAGTCCACCAATATAACAATAACACTATTGTACCCCGGATTATTAGTCCACTAACATAACAATAACACTACTGCACCCTGGATTATTAGTCCACCAATATAACAATAACACTACTGCACCCTGGATTATTAGTCCACCAATATAACAATAACACTACTGTACCCTGGATTATTAGTCCACTAACATAACAATAACACTACTGTACCCTGGATTATTAGTCCACTAACATAACAATAACACTACTGTACCCTGGATTATTAGTCCACCAATATAACAATAACACTACTGTACCCTGGATGATTAGTCCACTAAAATAACAATAACACTACTGTACCCCGGATTATTAGTCCACTAACATAACAATAACACTACTGTACCCTGGATTATTAGTCCACTAATATAACAATAACACTACTGTACCCTGGATTATTAGTCCACTAAAATAACAATAACACTACTGTACCCCGGATTATTAGTCCACTTACATAACAATAACACTACTGTACCCCGGATTATTAGTCCACTAACATAACAATAACACTACTGTACCCTGGATTATTAGTCCACTAATATAACAATAACACTACTGTACCCTGGATTATTAGTCCACCAATATAACAATAACACTACTGCACCCTGGATTATTAGTCCACTAACATAACAATAACACTACTGTACCCCGGATTATTAGTCCACTAAAGTAACAATAACACGACTGTACCCTGGATTATTAGTCCACCAACATAACAATAACACTACTGTACCCTGGATTATTACTCCACTAACATAACAATAACACTACTGTACCCTGGATTATTAGTCCACTAACATAACAATAACACTACTGCACCCTGGATTATTAGTCCACTAATATAACAATAACACTACTGTACCCTGGATTATTAGTCCACTAACATAACAATAACACTACTGTACCCTGGATTATTAGTCCACTAAAGTAACAATAACACGACTGTACCCTGGATTATTAGTCCACCAACATAACAATAACACTACTGTACCCTGGATTATTAGTCCACTAACATAACAATAACACTACTGTACCCTGGATTATTAGTCCACTAACATAACAATAACACTACTGTACCCTGGATTATTAGTCCACCAACATAACAATAACACTACTGTACCCTGGATTATTAGTCCACTAACATAACAATAACACTACTGTACCCTGGATTATTAGTCCACTAACATAACAATAACACTACTGTACCCTGGATTATTAGTCCACCAATATAACAATAACACTACTGCACCCTGGATTATTAGTCCACCAATATAACAATAACACTACTGTACCCTGGATTATTAGTCCACTAACATAACAATAACACTACTGTACCCTGGATTATTAGTCCACTAACATAACAATAACACTACTGTACCCTGGATTATTAGTCCACTAACATAACAATAACACTACTGTACCCTGGATTATTAGTCCACCAATATAACAATAACACGACTGTACCCTGGATTATTAGTCCACCAACATAACAATAACACTACTGTACCCTGGATTATTAGTCCACTAACATAACAATAACACTACTGTACCCTGGATTATTAGTCCACTAACATAACAATAACACTACTGTACCCTGGATTATTAGTCCACTTACATAACAATAACACTACTGCACCCTGGATTATTAGTCCACTAAAATAACAATAACACGACTGTACCCTGGATTATTAGTCCACTAACATAACAATAACACTACTGTACCCTGGATTATTAGTCCACTAAAATAACAATAACACTACTGTACCCTGGATTATGAGTCCACCAATATAACAATAACACTACGGTACCCTGGATTCTTAGTCCACTAACATAACAATAACACTACTGGACCCTGGATTATTAGTCCACTAAAATAACAATAACACTACTGTACCCTGGATTATGAGTCCACCAATATAACAATAACACTACTGTACCCTGGATTATTAGTCCACTAACATAACAATAACACTACTGTACCCTGGATTATTAGTCCACTAAAATAACAATAACACTACTGTACCCTGGATTATGAGTCCACCAATATAACAATAACACTACTGTACCCTGGATTATTAGTCCACTAACATAACAATAACACTACTGTACCCTGGATTATTAGTCCACTAAAATAACAATAACACTACTGTACCCTGGATTATTAGTCCACAAACATAACAATAACACTACTGGACCCTGGATTATTAGTCCACTAAAATAACAATAACACTACTGTACCCTGGATTATTAGTCCACTAACATAACAATAACACGACTGTACCCTGGATTATTAGTCCACTAACATAACAATAACACTACTGTACCCTGGATTATTAGTCCACTAAAATAACAATAACACTACTGTACCCTGGATTATGAGTCCACCAATATAACAATAACACTACGGTACCCTGGATTCTTAGTCCACTAACATAATAACACGACTGTACCCTGGATTATTAGTCCACCAACATAACAATAACACTACTGTACCCTGGATTATTAGTCCACTAACATAACAATAACACTACTGTACCCTGAATTATTAGTCCACTAACATAACAATAACACTACTGTACCCTGGATTATTAGTCCACCAATATAACAATAACACTACTGTACCCTGGATTATTAGTCCACTTACATAACAATAACACTACTGTATCCAGGATTATTAGTCCACTTACATAACAATAACACTACTGTACCCTGGATTATTAGTCCACTAACATAACAACACTACTGTACCCTGGATTATTAGTCCACCAATATAATAACACTACTGTACCCTGGATTATTAGTCCACTAACATAACAATAACACTACTGTACCCTGAATTATTAGTCCACTAACATAACAATAACACTACTGTACCCTGGATTATTAGTCCACCAATATAACAATAACACTACTGTACCCTGGATTATTAGTCCACGTACATAACAATAACACTACTGCAGCCTGGATTATTAGTCCACTAACATAACAATAACACTACTGTACCCCGGATTATTAGTCCACTAACATAACAATAACACTACTGTACCCTGGATTATTAGTCCACTAAAGTAACAATAGCACGACTGTACCCTGGATTATTAGTCCACCAACATAACAATAACACTACTGTACCCTGGATTATTAGTCCACTTACATAACAATAACACTACTGCACCCTGGATTATTAGTCCACTAACATAACAATAACACTACTGTACCCTGGATTATTAGTCCACTAATATAACAATAACACTACTGCACCCTGGATTATTAGTCCACTAACATAACAATAACACTACTGCACCCCGGATTATTAGTCCACTAAAATAACAATAACACTACTGCACCCTGGATTATTAGTCCACTAACATAACAATAACACTACTGCACCCCGGATTATTAGTCCACTAAAATAACAATAACACGACTGTACCCTGGATTATTAGTCCACCAACATAACAATAACACTACTGTACCCTGGATTATTAGTCCACTAACATAACAATAACACTACTGTACCCTGGATTATTAGTCCACCAATATAACAATAAAACTACTGTACCCTGGATTATTAGTCCACTAACATAACAATAACACTACTGTACCCTGAATTATTAGTCCACTAACATAACAATAACACTACTGTACCCTGGATTATTAGTCCACCAATATAACAATAACACTACTGTACCCTGGATGATTAGTCCACTAAAATAACAATAACACTACTGTACCCCGGATTATTAGTCCACTAACATAACAATAACACTACTGTACCCTGGATTATTAGTCCACTAACATAACAATAACACTACTGTACCCTGGATTATTAGTCCACCAATATAACAATAACACTACTGTACCCTGGATTATTAGTCCACGTACATAACAATAACACTACTGCACCCTGGATTATTAGTCCACTAACATAACAATAACACTACTGTACCCCGGATTATTAGTCCACTAAAGTAACAATAACACGACTGTACCCTGGATTATTAGTCCACCAACATAACAATAACACTACTGTACCCTGGATTATTAGTCCACTTACATAACAATAACACTACTGCACCCTGGATTATTAGTCCACTAACATAACAATAACACTACTGTACCCTGGATTATTAGTCCACTTACATAACAATAACACTACTGTACCCCGGATTATTAGTCCACTAACATAACAATAACACTACTGTACCCTGGATTATTAGTCCACTTACATAACAATAACACTACTGTACCCTGGATTATTAGTCCACTTACATAACAATAACACTACTGCACCCTGGATTATTAGTCCACTAACATAACAATAACACTACTGTACCCCGGATTATTAGTCCACTAAAGTAACAATAACACGACTGTACCCTGGATTATTAGTCCACCAACATAACAATAACACTACTGTACCCTGGATTATTAGTCCACTTACATAACAATAACACTACTGCACCCTGGATTATTAGTCCACTAACATAACAATAACACTACTGTACCCTGGATTATTAGTCCACTTACATAACAATAACACTACTGCACCCTGGATTATTAGTCCACTAACATAACAATAACACTACTGTACCCTGGTTTATTAGTCCACTAACATAACAATAACACTACTGCACCCTGGATTATTAGTCCACTTACATAACAATAACACTACTGCACCCTGGATTATTAGTCCACTAAAGTAACAATAACACGACTGTACCCTGGATTATTAGTCCACCAACATAACAATAACACTACTGTACCCTGGATTATTAGTCCACTTACATAACAATAACACTACTGCACCCTGGATTATTAGTCCACTAAAGTAACAATAACACGACTGTACCCTGGATTATTAGTCCACCAACATAACAATAACACTACTGTACCCTGGATTATTAGTCCACTTACATAACAATAACACTACTGCACCCTGGATTATTAGTCCACTAAAGTAACAATAACACGACTGTACCCTGGATTATTAGTCCACCAACATAACAATAACACTACTGTACCCTGGATTATTAGTCCACTTACATAACAATAACACTACTGCACCCTGGATTATTAGTCCACCAACATAACAATAACACTACTGTACCCTGGATTATTAGTCCACTAATATAACAATAACACTACTGTACCCTGGATTATTAGTCCACTAATATAACAATAACACTACTGTACCCTGGATTATTAGTCCACTAATATAACAATAACACTACTGTACCCTGGATTATTAGTCCACTAATATAACAATAACACTACTGTACCCTGGATTATTAGTCCACTAATATAACAATAACACTACTGTACCCTGGATTATTAGTCCACTAATATAACAATAACACTACTGCACCCTGGAT